>NC_057419.1:95226197-95329928 GCF_019320065.1 Cervus canadensis
AGGCTTTTTAGTTCCTCTTCACTTTCTGCCATAAGGGTGGTGTCATCTGCATATCTGAGGTTATTGATATTTCTCCTGGCAATCTTGATTCCAGCTTGTGCTTCTTCCAGCCCAGCATTTCTCATGATGTACTCTGCATATAAGTTAAAAAAGCAGGGTGACACTCTACAGCCTTGATGCACTCCTTTTCCTATTGGTAACCAGTCTGTTGTTCCACGCCAAGTTCTAACTGTTGCTTCCTGACCTGCATACAGGTTTCTCAACAGGCAGGTCAGGTGGTCTGGTATTCCCATCCCCTTCAGAATTTTCTACAGTTTATTGTGACCCACACAGTCGAAGGCTTTGGCATAGTCAATAAGGCAGAAATAGATGTTTTTCTGGAGCTCTCTTGCTTTTTTGATGATCCAGCGGATATTGACAAATTGATCTCTGGTTCCTCTGCCTTTTCTAATACCAGCTTGAACATCTGAAGTCTTGGTTCATGACGAGAGCCCTGACATGAACTATGGACAGAGGTTTAGTGACATTGCTTACAGGAGACAGGGAATCAAGACATTCCATCCATGGAAAGAAATGCAAAAAGGCAAATATTGTTGTATCTGAGAGGCCTTTACAAATTAGCCAAATTGAAAAACAAAGAGAAGCCGAAAAGCAAAGAAAAAAAAGCGAAAGATATTCCATGTTGAAATGCCAGAGTTTCCAAAGGAATAGCCAGGGAGAGATAAGAAAAGCCTTCCTCCAGCAATCAATGCAAAGAAATAGAGGAAAACAACAGAATGGGAAAAGACTAGAGATCTCTTCAAGAAAATTAGAGATACCAAGGGAACATTTCATGCAAAAATGGGCTCAATAAAGGACAGAAATGGTATGGACCTCACAGAAGCAGAAGATATTAAGATCAGGTGGCAAGAATACACAGAAGAACTGTACAAAAAAGATCTTCACGACCCAGATAATCACAATGGTATGATCACTCACCTAGAGCCATACATCCTGGAATGTGAATTCAAGTGGGCCTTAGAAAGCATCACTATGAACAAAGCTAGTGGAGGTGATGGAATTCCAGTTGAGCTATTTCAAATCCTGAAAGATGATGCAGTGAAAGTGCTGCACTCAATATGCCAGCAAATTTGGAAAACTCAGCAGTGGCCACAGGACTGGAAAAGTTCCGTTTTCATTCCAATCCCTAAGAGAGGCAATCCTAAAGAATGCTTAAACCACCACACAATTGCACTCATCTCACACGCTAGTAAGGTAATGCTCAAAATTCCCCTCCCCATACCTGGTCCCAAACAAATTTAAAGCAGGAAACGTCACCGCAGGTCCCCACTTCCCCTGCTCCACTCCTCCCTTTAGGGGAAGCAGCTGGAGCAGAAGGCATTGTTCGGATTCCTGTCCCACTCTCCCTCACTTATCTATTTCAGATTGAAAAGCGTCTTGGCTTCTTCTCCTCAGACCCTGATAATTATCTAAAAGAATTCAAGTATCTTACCCAGTCTTATGACTTAACCTGGCATGATATTTACACCATACTTTCCTCCACTCTTCTCTCAGAAGAGAAGGAACGAGTATGGCAAAACTCTCAGGTGCATGCTGATGAGATACACAGGACAGATGACACTAAGCCCGTAGGGGCAACAGCTGTCCCCTGAGATGATCCCAACTGGGATTATCAGGCAGGGAGACCTGGATGAGCAGCCCATAATCATATGATTGTTTGCCTCATTGTGGGCCTTCAAAAGGTAGTTTGATAAGCTCTGGAAAATAACTCAAAGACTAGATGAAAACCCAGCACAATGTCTAGTCAGGTTAACAGAAGTGCTACAAAAATATATAAAATTAGACCCCACTTCAGCAGAGGGCACCGTTGTCCTTAACACCCATTTTATCTCCTAGTCGTCGCCAGATATCCAAAAGAAACAAAAAAGGCAGAAGAAAGCCCTCAAACCCCTCAACAAGACCTTGTAAATTTAGCCTTTAAGATTTTCAATAACTGGGAAGAACAGACAAAGCTAGAGAAGGCCAAACAAGATCAGGCCAAATACCACCGTTTAGCCACTGCCCTACATGGCTCCAAGCCTCCATCAACCAACAAAGAAAGGAGGTCACCTGGCCCTGCTTCAAGGATGGCAAAGAAGGCCACTGGGCCCACTCATGCCTAAAGCCAAGGCCCCCTCCAGGTCCATGTCCCAGCTGTGGCATAAAGGGACTTTGAAAGATCAACTGCCCAAATCTCCCTCCAGGGATCTGGACATCCCCTCCTGGTCCTGAGCAGGAGTCCTCTGACCCAGCTCTGCCCAGCCTCCTCAGACTTGCTGCTGAAGACTGAAGGTGCCCAGGGCCCCAGGCCCCGACTCTCATCACCTGTACGGAGACCAAGGTAACTCTTACAGTAAGCCAATCTCCTTTCTCATTGACACAGGGGCTACTTACTCTGCTATGCCTGCCTACTCCAGTAAAACCAAGGTCTTTCAGGTCTCTGTTATGGGGGTTGACAGATTAATATCTGCCACGAATAACTGAGCCTCTACCTTGCACACTTCAAGATACCCCATTTTCCCATTATTTTCTCATACTCTCAAAATGCCCCACTCCTATTCTTGGGAGAGATCTTCTCTCAAAATTCAAAGCCTCTATCACTATCCAAGCCCACCCTCTGATCTAGCCTGGCTACTGCTCCCCAACCCTACTTCCTCTTCCCCTGCCCCATTGCCCTCCTTATTTGTAAACACCATAGTTTGCCTCTCAACCCATCTGTTGCCTCTCACCATGCTCCAATTCATATCTGCCTCAAAGACCCCTCTAAATTCCCCAATCAACCCCAACAGTGTCCTATCTTCCAAAAACATCAACAAGGCATAAAGTCTATCGTCACTAAACTCCTACATCAGGGCCTCTTGCGCCCAACTTACTCTCCCTATAACACCCTTATCATACCTGTCAAAAAGCCAAATGGTTTCTATCGCTTGGTCCAGGACCTGAGACTTATCATTGCAGCTGTTATCCCCATACACTCAGTAGTTCCAAATCCCTATGCTCTTCTCGCTCTCATTCCCTCTTCCACTACCCACTTCACTGTTCTAGACCTCAAAGATGCCTTCTTTACTATCCCTTTACACCCAGAATCTCAAGACCTCTTTGCCTTTACCTGGACTGATCCAGACAATCATCACTCCCAACAGTTGACGTGGCCAGTCATCCCACAAGGCTTTTGTGATAGTCCTCATTTCTTTGGCCAAGCTCTAGCATCAGACCTAACCTCTCTTGACCTTCCTCCAAGTAGTTCTCCAATATGTGGATGATCTCCTCCTCTGTAGTCCTTTGCTTACACACTCTTAACAACACATTATACAATTCCTCAATTTTCTAGCTGATTGAGGCTCTTGAGTATCTCCTACCAAGGTTCAGCTCTCTCCTCCTAGAGTCACCTATCTTGGAGTCCTTTTAACACCAACAAAAAGATATATTACTACTGATAGTAAGTCCCTTATATCCACTTTACCACTCCCTACATCTAAAACAGAGATCCAGTCCTTCTTGGGGTTAGATGGATATCTACACCTCTGGGTTCCTAATTTCATCCTCTTGGCACAACCCCTATATCAAGCTACCCGAGGAGATCTTTCAGAACTCCTAGAGAAAAATCAAATATCTTTTAAGCCTTTAACACCTTTAAGCAAGCCATTCTCTCAGCCCCATCTCTAACATTCCCTGACCTTTCTCTCCCCTTTATACTCTGTGTTACCAAGAGACACAAAATTGCGCTAGAAGTTTTGGGACAAAATCAGGGCCCCTCCTTTACACCTGTTGCTTATCTATCAAAGCAATTAGATACCACAATTCAAGGATGGCCAGCCTGCCTACATGCTCTGGCAGTAGCTGCACTCCTCGCTCAGGAAAGTAAAAAACTTACTTTTGGACCACCCACTGTCATTTGTTCACCACATGACTTTAAGGACTTTCTCATAAATCCATGACCCTTCTATCTCCTTCACACATTCGCCTAATTCATGTCACCCTTCTTGAATCTCCCGAGTTTTCCTTTGAATGCTGTCCTACTTTCAACCCTGCCATACTTATCCCTAATTCTTTTGAGCCCTCCATTCATGCTTGCAAAGCGGCTTTAGAAGACCTGATGTCCCATTTCTCCCACATTTCCTCAACTCCTTTAAATAACCCTGACTTTACTTGGTATATTGATTGCAGCTCCTCTATGACATCAGAAGGAAAAAAAAAAAGTAATTGTATATGCAGTTGTCTCTGACACAGAAATTATTGAATCCCAACCTCTCCCCTCAGGAACCTCTTCCCAAAAGGCAGAACTTATTGCACTAACTAGAGCCCTTACCCTCGCAGCTAACAAGAGGGCAAACATATACACTGATTCTAAATATACTTTCCACATCATACACTCACATGCTGCCATCTGGAAGGAATGAGGGCTTCTGTCTACTAAAAGCTCTCTCATAACTAACACCCCACTTATACTCCAACTTTTTTTTTCCAGTGGGTTTTGTCATACATTGATATGAATCTTAAAAGCAGCTAACATGCCAATTGAAGTAGGCATCATACATCACCGATGTCACCAGGTAGCTTCAGACCCCATTTCAATGCCCCTGTCTGGGGCATTGATATTACAGACAGAGAAGCAAAACAAGGTTCACTCTGATCACCAGCTCAACATCTTATAGTAATCCCCAACATAAAGCCCCTTTACCTCCCTGAAGAAAAATACAATACAAGAAGAAGCACAACCACAAGGTGGCTGGTTACAAAAACAGGGCCGCTATGTCCTTCCCCAATCTCAGGCCACATAGATTCTTACAGGCATTCATCAGGCCCTACACTAGGCACTAAATCTTTTTATCATCTCTTAAGACCTCTTATCACTTATCCTAACCTTCCTTCACTCCTAGAACAAATCACTCACTCTTGCATTATCTGTTCCTCAGTTTCTCTGCAGGGATCCCCTAAAGCCTATTCCCTCATTCCCAACACATCAGGTTCCAGGACATATCCCAGGAGGGGACTGGCAAATTGACTTCACTCACATGCCTCCAACATGAAAAATAAAACTCATGTTCACTATAGTAGACAGTTTTTCAGGGTGGATTGAGGCTTTTCCTATGAGATCAGAAACTGCCTCAGAGGTAACACAGTTTCTCATACGAGAAATCATCCCTCGCTTTGGCCTCCTACTCTCTCTCCAATCCAATAATGGGCTAGCTTTTCTCTCACAAAATCACTCAACAGGTAGCCCAATCCCTTGGCATAACCTGGAAATTACATATTCCTTATGGACCCCAATCCTTGGGAAAAGTAGAAAAGGCAAATTATATTCTCAAAACGCACCTAACCAAACTCTCTCTAGAACTACAAAGGCCATGGCCTGAACTCCTTCCCATGGCTTTGGCTCACATTAGGGCTACTCCACCGGCCCCATCTTTCCTCAGTCCTTTTGAGCTCATGTGTGGATGCCCTTTTCTTTTAGGTCAGTTCTCTACTGCTAGCCCCTTGCTGGGAGATTATCTTCCCACGCTTAACCTCATTAGACACCTCATGAGAGAACATGCAGATTGCTCTCTCCCAAAGCCTCATCAAAGGAATTCAGCTGACTTAACACTCATAACCCAGAGTCCTGCTTAAAACCTTACACCATAAGGATCTGCAACCTCGATGGACTGGTCCATCTATGGTTGTTTTAACCACACCAACAGCTGTTAACCTAGCAGGTCATTCCTCTTGGTTTCATCTCTCTAGATTAAAGCAGGCCCCAGAAAACTCTCCATCTCTGCCAAGAAACATTCCCTGCTCAGACGCTCCTAGCTACACCAGCACTGTTCTGGGACCCACCAGGCTTTGACTGGATCGAATTCCAGAAGAAACAGAACAGCCAAAAGCAAATATTGATAAGTAAAACAAAAACAGATGTATTGGTTACTAATTGGAATGGGATTTCCCTTACTTACCCTATTCACAATAGGACTTTACTCTGTGTCTCCCGCTGAGTGGACTATCATTCAAAAGCTTTCTCTCTGTTTTATCTACTCCATAGTTCTTGGTTTTTTTTTTGGGGGGGGGGGGGCGTGGCCCTTCTCTTACTGTGATCAACCTAGATGAATTCATTATCCACTTTCCTTCACATAGTAACACAAGCCATTACCTTTCCTGGAAACACCAATGTTACTGATCTCCCCTTACTCCTTGACTTTACAACCGATCTTTGGCTACAGGGAGATTTCAGAGTTCACATCAACCCAAATTGATTTCTACACCTGGATTCTTATTTTTATCACTTTCTCCCCTTAGTCATGAGACATTACATCATTATTTTACTCTTACTCCCGCTTCTCTTGCAGTCCAAACTTCACATTAATACCTTTTTTATAACTCACCCTGCCCCAAACCTTGCCTACCTATTCAGAACTCTAAACCTGACACATCATTTACTCAGTACCTCAAACTCAACCCTGGCCAGTGATTGCTAGATTTGCTTATCCATTTCCTCGCCCAGAAGATCGGCACTCCCCATTTCCACAGATAAATGGACTCACAAAAACACTCCTCTTTATCACACATGTAGAGGAGAATCTCTCTTTTTATCATACATATGTTATTTATATTCAATTGATCAAGTTCACAACCCTGACAAGATACTGACCTACTTCCTTACAGATCTCACTTCTACTCATAAAGGACCAGCTATAGGAGGACCCACCACTTCTGACATTTGTCTACAACAACAGGCTCATTTCTGTTTTTCCAGACAAAACTCTATAAACAATTCTTACCCCCAACTAGGAACTATACCGCCACACCTCTGTAATCACATTTCACATATCTCCTTCCCTTCAGGCTGATCTATCATGTCTCAGGAACTGCAGGGCATTCTCTTACTTTCTCAGGTAGACTTCCTTCTGCACATGGGGTAAATACTCCTCTTGTAGGGGCTACATTGGTGAGTTCACTGTCAGTTTCAGAGACTACTAACAAGTTCCCAGAAAGACTGGTATTTGCTATTGATTTAAGCTGTTGTCTTCTTACTCCTGGAATATTTTTCTTATGTGGAATCACTACCAATTTAAGTCTTCCACTTACTGGACAGGAACATGCACCCTGGTATATCTGGCCCCAGATACTTTTATTGCTCCTAACAATCAGACCCTTTTATCCTACTAACTCATAACCAACCCAGATGGGCAATTCAATTCATTCCTCTATTAATCAGTTTAAGAATAGCTGCTGGGATTGGGACAGGGACCACAGGACTCACAACCTCTTTAAATTACTATCAAAGCCTTTCTAAAGACCTCACTGAGAGCCTAGAAGAAATAGCTACCAACCTTCAGTTCAGTTCAGCCACTCAGTTGTGTCCGCCTTTTTGTGACCCTATGGACTGCAGCACGCCAGGCCTCCCTGTCCATCAGCAACTCCCAGAGTTTACTCAAACTTATATCCATTGAGTCAGTGATGTCATCCAACCATCTCATCCTCTGTCATCCCCTTCTCCTCCTGCTGTCAATCTTTCCCAGCATCAGGGTCTTTTCCAATGAGTCAGTTCTTCGAATCAGGTGGCCAAAGTATTGGAATTTCAACTTCAGCATCAGTCCTTCCAATGAATATTCAGGACTGATTTCCTTCAGGATGGACTGGTTGGATCTCCTTGCAGTCCAAGGGACTCTCAAGAGTCTTCTCCAACACCACAGGTCAAAAGCATCAATTCTTCTGTGCTCAGCTTTCTTTATAGCCCAACTCTCACATCCATAACATGACTACTGGAAAAATTATAGCCTTGACTAGATGGACCTTTTTTGACAAAGTAATGTCTCTGCTTTTTAATATGCTGTCTAGGTTGGTCATAACTTTGCTTCCAAGGAGCAAGTGTCTTTTAATTTCATGGTTGAAGTCACCATCTGCAGTGATTTTGGAGCTCCAAAAAACAAAGTCTGCAACTGTTTCCACTGTTTCTCCATCTATTTGCCATGAAGTGATGGGACCAGATGTCATGACCTTAGTTTTCTGAATGTTAAGTTTTAAGCCAACTTTTTCACTCTCCTCTTTTACTTTCATCAAGTGACTCTTCAGTTCTTCTTCACTTTCTGCCATAAGGGTGGTGTCATCTGCATATCTGAAGTTACTGATATTCCTCCAGGCAATCTTGATTCCAGCTTGTGCTTCAACTAGCCCAGTGTTTCTCATGATGTACTCTGAATATAAGTTAAATAAGCAGGGTGACAATATACAGCCTTGATGTACTCCTCTTCCTATTTGGAACCAGTCTGTTGTTCCATGTCCAATTCTAACTGTTACTTCCTGACCTGCATACAAGTTTCTCAAGAAACAGATCAGGTGGTTTGGTATTCCCATCTCTTTCAGAATTTTCCACAGTTTATTGTGATCCACACAGTCAAAGGTTTTGGCATAGTCAATAAAGCAGAAAAAGATGTTTTTCTGTAACTCTCTTGCTTTTTCAATGATCCAGCGGATTTTGGCAATTTGATCTCTGGTTCCTCTGCCTTTTCTAAAACCAGCTTGAACATCTGGAAGTTCACGGTTCACATATTGCTGAAGCCTGGCTTGGAGAATTTTGAGCATTACTTTACTAGTGTGTGAGATGAGTGAAATTGTGGAGAAGGGAATGGCAAACCACTTGAGTATTCTTGCCTTGAGAACTTCATGAACAGTATGAAAAAGCTACCAGTCTTATCACTATCCAAAACCAGCTAGATTTCCTGGCAGCCATGGTCCTCCAAAACAGAAGAGGATTAGACCTCCTCACAGCAGAAAAAGGAGGCCTATGCTTATTTTTGAAGGAAACCTACCATTTCTGTGCCAATAAATCAGGCATTGTAAAGGAAAGAAATCTGACAAACAGGGCCTTGATAACATGTCAACACCCCAGTAATTCATGGGAAAACTGGTTAAGCAATTGAAATTGGATGCCCTGGGTCTTTCCTTTTCTAGGCCCTCTCCTTCTTACCCTTATTCTAACTTTCGGCCCATGTTTAATGCATCTTTTTTCAAAATTTCTTCAGGATCGCTTACAAGCCTTCACCAACTGAACTGTCCATGAGCTACTTCTAACTCACTCAGATTATCAAAAACTTCGACCCCACACAAATCCCCTTGACCCACATTCCAGCCTTTTCTTATCTCACCCTCATGACACCCCTGTCCTGCATGAAGCAGTTATAGAAGATTGACCTTCAGCCCTTATCCTAAATCAAAAAAGCGGGAATGATAGGGTCCACATGGGGTCTCACTGATAAGATGGTTCATTATGTCGACCTCGCAAACAAAGAATAAATCACAGTGATCCTTGAGACTGACCAAATTGCCCAAATGGCATCCTGTTAGCTCACTGGTGCCTATTTTCTCAAAGCTGCGAGACCACCAGATTCCAGACCTCCAGCTACGTGACCTTCCCTTCAAATAATTTTTCATTGATGGGATATAAGAAAGACCCTGACAGAAAGAGAGGACGCTGGTTCTCCTCAAGGGCCAGTCACCCTCTCTTTTCCCTCTAATACATTTCCCTTTTCTTGCCTGACTGCCTGGTTCGCTCTCTTTTTCTCTGCACTCACCTTACAGGCTGTACCTTACATACACCTGGCAAAACTGGGCTTGACAGTAAATGCATCTGTATTGCCTAATGATCCAGAAAGCCCATTAGTTCTGTATTTATGTCACCTTGTCTTACATGGATGAGAACCTATGCTCTGGACCAACATAATGGCTAAACATATCATTTCTTTCAAAGATAGAAAAGTTGGTGTGAAAATCAATGAAAAATTGAGCGAAGGAGCAATAGTAGTTGAGGTTAAAAGAATGACTAAATAAAAAAAAAAGAATGACTAAATGAGTTATGGAATAATGGAAATTCAATATTGATGTCTCAAAAGAGTCTCAGAGGTGAAAAAGGTTATCATCTCTTAGCACAACTAGACTCTAATGCTCAAAAGGATGAAGTTACATATTTTCCAAGACCACGCCTGCTTTTTGAACCAGATAGGGTCAAATAGAAAGCTGCAAACCTAATTGGCATTACTTTTGGAGGGATTTTGGTAATTCAATATGATGAAACTTGCTTGCATGCTAAGTCGCTTCAGTCGTGTACAACTCTGTGGGACACTATGTACTGTGATCTGCAAGGGTCCTCTGTCCATGGGATTCTCCAGGCAAGAATCCTGGAGTGGATTGCCATGCCCTCTTCCAAGGGATATTCCCAGTCCAGGGATTGAAACTGTGTCTCTTACATCTCCTGCATTGGTAGGCAGGTTTTTTACCACTAGCACCACCTAGGAAGCCTATGATGAAACCTGCCCTATAGTTAATGACTGAGGTCATTAGGAAATGGCAACCTGCTCCCATATGCTTCTCTGGGAGATTCCATGGACAGAGGAGCCTGGTGGGCTACAGTCCATAGAGTCACAAAGAGTCAGACATGACTGAGTGAATGAGCATGAGTGGAACACTAGCAATGTTCCAGTATCTTTTGACTCTTATTTTTCAGGTTATATCTAGTACAAAGGGTATCATTTGGGAAGGCATTTGCAGAAACTACTCCCTACTGAGCAATTGCCATGGAGTATATAGCTCCTGGCAGACTAATTAATCTGTGTTATAAAAAACTGGAAAGGTCCCTGGTTATAATGAATGAAAGGTACCAGCAGCCTTCCCACCATGTCACAATATATTGTGCACAGAAATACATTACTCTTGTTTTTGTGGATGGAATATGAAAAAGATTCTTGGTGGGAGTAAAACAGTGGACATCACATGATACATTTGAGTTCCCCCAGGGAATGACCCCGTCTTGAGCAACTACCTTAAACAAATGTAATATGACAATATTGATACTGATGAGCCAATGTATTAGTAGATTGAGTGAAAGCCTTCTCAGTGTATAATACTGATAGGAAATGACTGGTCTAGGATGGGCTGGATTTAGCTAACCATTAGCTATAGAGTATGTTAAATAGTTCTGCACAAATTTATCACAAGGTACAAATAATGGTAGATTAAGAAGGGAAATGAGTAGTCAAAATAGTAATAAATATGAAAATATTTTCCTTGGTAGGATGGATTAATCATTTTATTAAGTCTATCCCTTCCCTATGGTGGCTTCTCCACTCTTAGGCATATTCATGATTATACTATTGCTATATCTGTTATATAAATGCTACACCAAATGTAGATGCACAGAAAAATGTGATAATTTTTCTACAAGAGGGTTTACATCAAGTGTCAGGGAAACTGACTGGGCAGGAAAGTATTAACTAAGCTAGCCTGGATTCCTCAATTCCTGCATTTTCTAAAGAAAGTTCTCTCTTCAGAACCAGCCTTTGACTAACTCCTGGGAAATAGTCTCTGTGTGCTGGAATATTCTACCTGACCAGTTTGATTTTGTATGTCAGGTAAGTTTATAATTTATGCTGAAGGCCCATTTTGGCTTGGGAATGGGAAGAGGGGCAAAGGCTTAAATAGTTGAGGTCAGTCACATGCATGTGTGCTTGACTGCCCCAGAATCCCTAGTCACCAAAGCTCAGGTGAGCTTCCTTGGTTGGCAATGCTTCACATGAGTTGTCAACACATTGTTTCTGGAGAAATTTAAGCATATCTTTGTGTAAATCCACTGGGAGGGGTCGCCTGAAAGCTTGAGACTGGTTTCTCCTGAATATCATCTCATGTACCTTTTCCCTCTCATATTTTGACCCATTTGACCTGAATTTTCACTGTAATAAACTGTAACTGTAGACATAACAGCTTTAAAAAAATTTACTTGAGTCTTTAGAGAAAATGAATGAGCATGAGGGTGAAACAATTTGTGTATTTAAAGATAGGCCACGTGGAGGAAAATTTAAGTCAAGATAAATAAACCAAGTTCAGAATGTTCCTTAATGTGATTTTGTTCATTCATTATTTGGAGTGGTAGAGATTAGAGTGGCTGACCTCTCAACTATGAATATGACCCTCAGAATGAACATATGTATCACAGTTTCCACACAATGCTACACTCATGTAGGAAGTATGGTAACATTTTGGTTTTATGAGCATCTGTGTTATTATTTTAGACTGATCATACAGAATTACAGGCAGAGAAGGTGGAAAACCTGCATCATTTACAGGCCTATTCAAAGTCTATCATCATAGTGTGTTTGCATGTGTCTTGTTTTTGTGGGTTGAGGTATATATATTTGGGGTTGAGGATGCTTTATTAATTCTTTATTGTGGAAGACATAGTGGCAGCTCTTGTTAAAAGAATCCTGAAGAGGATGTGTCACCTGCCTCTTAGTTGATTCTATGAACTAAGATGATAGGGCACCTATGCTAGATGGGGCAATTTGATATCTCATAAAACAAAGATCTCTCTACTTTTCTAAGCAAGTTTACTTGTTTTAGAAACTTTCTTTATAGTGCCTTAATGATGTGTCATATGCCATTATATATCTGCATAGAATAATAATCATTTTTGTACTTTAAGAAACACACACAAATGAGGTTATAAGACAGGAGTTGACATTTCTTTTCAGTGAATTTTCAGATATTAGATACCTTATATTTTGGAGGTCATACTAATCTCTGTCCTAATTACTCAACTCTGCCATTGTAACAGGAAAACAGCTGTAGACGTCAAGATAAAAAATGGAGAGGGTAACTCTGTTCAAATATGATAGATATTCTTTTAAAGGCAGTGGGCCAGGTACAGTCACCAGGATTTAATTTGCCGACCCCTGTTATAAAGGATTAAATTTTAAATGTTTGGGAAAATCTAACACTATTTTAGGGGGCTCTAATTCATCATCACTTTGCTTACAACTACTCACGTAGCTGAGCACCATTTTGAAAACCAGTTCTCTAAAGGAATATTTGTCTTTTCCCACCAGTCATTTAAATCTCAACATGGTTTCCCTTTACTTGTAGCATAAAGCACAAGACCCTTAACAAAGACTGTTTTATGTCAGTTTGAGTGCCAGCTGGTAGATATTGTTGATGATGCAGTAAGTAATTTATTCTATTAATTATTTTTTGAGAAAAAAAGTATAGTCTTTTCAGTATGCATTGCTTACTTTCTTGCATGAAAGAGGAAGCAGATGGTAGGTGAGGGATATCTGAATCCCTTAATCAACATTCTTTAGAGTGTGCATGGATGCTGTGGCCAGGACTCTGATAATCATGTTTGTCCTTTACCACCTGCCTCCCATTTGTATCTGATATTTGAGAATACCACAGGGAGGCAGGAAATCAAGGGCAGAAAGAAGCAGGTTTCATTTCCTTTCTTCTTCCTTTTGGTCTCAGTGTCATCCCAACAAAGGCCCTTCACACAGCAGTGGTTTCAGTAGGAGCACTAAGGACAGCTTTGATATTTCTTCTTATTACAGGGACATTGGACATCACACCCTTTCAGAAAATTCAGCAGCATCAAAAATGCACAACATGAGAGTTGTGAGTTAAGTTTTATTTGGGGCAAAATGAGGACTATAGCCTGGGAGACAGCATTTCAGACAGCTCTGAGAAACTGCTCCCAAGAGGTAAGAGGGAAATGTCAGTATATATGTGATTTTGGTGAAGGGGGAGTCCATGAAATCAAGCATGTATTTTTTTTTTTTAATTTTTTTATTAGTTGGAGGCTAATTGCTTCACAACATTTCAGTGGGTTTTGTCATACATTGATATGAATCAGCCATAGATTTACACTTATTCCCCATCCCGATCCCCCCCTCCCATCTCCCTCTCCACCCGATTCCTCTGGGTCTTCCCAGTGCACCAGGCCGGAGCACTTGTCTCACAAGCATGTATTTTTGAAGAAGGTTTCTGCTAGTCATAAGGAGCAGATGTTATCATGAAAGCATTTACTGCTTTTCTAGATATAAGGAGATGCAAGAATTAATTGGGCCCATAAAATCAGCTTCTGAAAATATCTTATGTGAAGATCTGTTCTGCCAGATTTTCCAGAGCACAGAGTGCCTCATTTCTGGCCTCCAACTTGAACTCCCTTCAGGAGGTGTTGAAAGTCAGCAGCTGTAGCAGCTCATGCGATTTAATCCTTGTAGAGGTAGATGTTGTTGTTCAGTCACTAAGTATTGTCTGACTCTCTGTGACCCCATGGACTGCAGCATGCCTGGCTTCCTTATCCTTCACTATCTCCCTGAGTTTGCTCAAACTCATGTTCATTGAGTCAGTGATGCCATCCAACTGTTAGGGGAAGCACACTGATTGAAACCTTCCACCCTGGCCAGGCACCATAGTAACTATTTGCATAAGTTGTTTTACAACAGGAGGTCCTGGTAAGGAACACAGAACTAATAAGCCTCCACCAACTGGAAGAGTTCTGGAAAGGTCAAAAGGAGACACCACAGGTCCAACCACCTCCCAGAATCCTTCTCTCTAGCATCCACCTTGGCTGAACAAGGCATGCACCACCAGGAAGGACTCTGAGTCAGAATGATTGGCTAAAGACAACCCAGAGACTAATCCCATCACCATAAAACCCAAGACTGTGAGCCACGTGGCAGAGCAGTTCTCCTGGGTTCCCTTACCCTACTACTCTCCACCTGGGTGCCCTTTCCCAATAAAATCTCCTGCTTTGTCAGCACATGTGTCTCCTTGGACAATTCATTTCCGAGTGTTAGACAAGAGCCCAGTTTTGAGCCCTGGAAGGGGTCCCCCTTTCCTGCAACAAATGACGACTCTGGTGGGGACTCTTCTTCACTGAGACTGACATCCTGACCACTCGGGGTACTCAGGGGCCAGCTTGCCTGCCAATGGACCAGACCCAGTGGCCACAACTGGGACCTTTTTGTCCCTGGTCTCCTCCTGACACGGACAACTGGCCAGAGTGCTCCGACTGGTAAGGAACAAGAGACTTCATTGACCTCTCTCCCCTTCCCTCTCTCTTTCCTCTCCTTAACCCTTCCTATCATTCCCCGTTTTTCTAGTCCCACAGTCCTGGACACAGGAATCTGGTCAAAGGGCCTCAGCCTGAGCTGAGGATTGGAGACTGATCAGCTCCTCTTGGCAGAGAACTCGAATTCTGGTTCTGATTTCTGGTAGGGCCGAGTTCCAGTCCTCCCTTCTCTGGAGGCTCAGGGTAAAGTCCCATAATGCCTGGGTATCTGCAGGTAGCAAGAGACGTCTGTAAGGCCACCCCTTTTGTCCCCCCCTCTCCCGCCTCTTCCCCCTTCTTCTTTCAACCTGGCTTCCTTCCCTCCTTTTGAAATGTTTGAAGACCTGAGATATTTTCATTTACTCTGCTAGTACTTGGATCTGAAGTTCTGTGTCTCTATAGGAGGTTTTCTGAGAGACTACATTCTTGTATTTAAGGGAGTGTCTGATGAGGACAGCCAGGTTTAAATGTGTGTTTTAACTCTGTGTTCTGTGTTGTGATTTTTGATGGCCATTTTGCTTTGTCTGACCACCATTTGGTTTAGACCTGTCACCATTTTGTTAGAACTTGATTTTCTTTCCCTGTGCCTTGAGACCAGGGCTCTCAGGAAAACTTATCCAGACCATCTCTAACTCCTGAGACTGAGGGAAAATGGGAAAAAGCCTTTAACTTTTTTTTATTTATTCCAACTGTTTTTTTTTTAATAAACTAGTAAATTTTATATTTTAATATCTAATTCATGACTAAACTTAGAAAATGAAACTAGATCTTGCACTGTGTCTGTCTAAATATGTTTTAGTATGTCTTTGTCTCTGGGTAATATTTTTGAGGTTAATTTGTAAATGAGCTCTATTTAATTGGCTTAAAAAAAGGTAAGCTCTTATGAATCAAATAATTCTAAATTAAACAATAAATTCCAGGTTCATGTGAACTGGTAAATTCCAGGTTCATGTGAACTGGTAAATATTCAGTATTAAATACCTGATATTAATGTTTGTTTGTTGACCTATCTAATATAGACATGTCTTAATTAACATTAAATAGAATATTTTCATTGAACCTAGGTTTAATATGTTAAATATTATCATATCTGTTACAAGTTTGTCAACAAGGACATTACCTCGAGTGAAGAAACTTCTAAAAAAAAAAGTAACTGAGATATGAGCTTTTAGATAAGCTCTATTACAAATAATTATGCTTTAGGGATATCTGTCTAAAATAGTCTCTCCAGATTGGGGTAACTTGAATTTCTAAGGATTGTGCTAGTTGTGCTAAGTGTTGGAAGTCTATTGAATAGTTAGGTCATTTCCAAATAAAATAAAATTTTGAAACATTTACTACTAAACACTAATTTCCTTTTACAGAGAAACTGAAGAGTTTTGGGACTATAAATGAATAATGTTTGGTGCCATCTTAAAATGTTCTAAGAAAGCAAGGGTTTTAGAAATTATCACTGGTATTTATGCTCACCAATCTATAAAATGCTGATATAAAAGTTAGTTCTTGGTTGCTAAAGGAAAGTAGGAAGTGTGTTTTCAGTAAAAAAAAAAAAAAAAAAGGTATGAAAAAATACTAAAAAGAAGTATGCATGATCAGGACTTTCTAAAATTGGATTACAATTAGTTAGATAAATGGATTTTGTTAGGAATGACACAGCCATAAGAAAACAGGTTAGAGCCAGCTAGGTCCAAGATGGCGGAGCTGCCTTTCACTAAACCTTGAGCCTTGTTATTTACGCCCATTGTGACATATCAACAAGCTAAATGATATACCCATCAACATTGACTATATCTGACCAAATGTTCTAAATGCTTTTAATTGATCTTTTTGATAAAGCTTCCTAAATTGAATTCTTTTGAAGTTCCTTTGACCTCTAGCTAACTTTGGGGTGCTTTAGAGGGACCCTGAAACATCCCAAAGAGAGATATTAAACTGTGTTTATTTGGTTGGTTAAATTACATGAAAAATATTATGAAATGAGTAATAAATCCTCTCATGTTATAATGTAAATATTACTAATATAGATATTCTAGAAATTATATGGAGCTCTTAACATTCTGATATGTCCTGGTATTCTAATGAAAAACCTTATGACTTCACAAAAGTTAACAAAGGACTGAATGAACCAGCGAATATGCTTATAACTTTTATGATTTCTCTCTGAAAAATTACAAGTTTGAATCTTGTGTTTTCCAGGAGTAGGGAAAACCTTCCTCTCAAACTAATTATGAAAATAATTTGGTAAAATTATACGTTATAAACCAAACAATTATATTTTCTCTCTATTTGACTCCTCCAGAAATTTGAAACTCTTAGATTTCCAGTAAGTTTATCAAATGAGCTAGGAAGGTTATCTCACTAACAGGTACAAAAATCTCAAGGAATTTTCGAGACCTTAAAAAGGGAAGAATTCACCTAGATTTGTTAGGCAAAATCTGTGATAAGCCTTTGGTGTGAGTTTCCCAGCCCTGTTTTATTTTAAAAGTTCAGTCTGAGATTCTATAAATGTTTCAGCAAAATAAAAAGTCTATGATCAATTATGGTTATATAAATCGTCAGACCAAAATTACTGAGAACAGGCCTATTTTGCAAACAAGCTAGCTTTAATTTGGTTATATTTGATAAAAATGAGGGTAATTTTAGGGAGAAAAAGATATTTCAATAAATGTTAAATCTTGGTTTGTTAATGGAGGTCTGCATGTAGTAAGACTCATTACTTGGATAGTTCTTTGTTGTTATGTGATATTAATGTAAAATTTAATTGAATTCTTAAAGAACACCCTAAGTTTGTTTTTGAAGCTTATCTCAGTAATCTATCTTTGGATGAAGATCAGATGCCTCACGACCAGCAACCAGGACTGGAAAAAGACATAATTTAAGGGACTGTCTCCAACCTGGATGGAAAGACGTTTTTATCAGGAGAAACTACACTACACCAGTATGAGAAGATGACGGCATCAGAGGTAGACAACTTGCCCAAGATGCTGGACCTGATTCATATTATCATTTATAATGTTTTCTTGACTTCTTAGACCTTTGCATATAAATCTAATGCTTTTCTATCATAGGCCTGATCCTATGCTAGTTTTAGAAATCAATCCAATTGCTGGGTTTGTGGCCAACTGCCTGTGTTTAGTTCTGGGTTACCTTGGTAAATTTCTCTATTACAAGACTCTAACCTGCTGGCCCTGAGAAAATTTACTTTAAAAAAAAAGTATAGTCATATTCAGGTCACTGTGATATCACTAAATGGGATCCCCTCACTGGGCCAATTAATAATGTCTGCTCTGACTCTGGCCTAAATTTGAGCTTTCTTCTATTATTCAAGCTCAATCAGAGTGACAAGCAAAGTTTCAGCAAAGGAGGAAAAAAAATCTCCCACAATTATGAGATGAATTTATATAAATAACACCAGGCTATGGTAATTTATGTTTAAAGTCTCCTCTGTGTCGGAAACAATTAAATCATACAAGGACAATCAGTCTACTAACACTAGAAAACTGGTTTACGTGCCTTATAAACAGTGCCAATATATAATTTCCCTGGAAGATAAAGATTCTACAGAGTAGACTATGTCAGATGACTTGAGATATACTAGGTTACATCTAATGAAAGCTCTTAACTTAAGTCTTACTTGTGATTTTACCAATACTGCTGGCTATGTTATTTGAATTTCACCTGTTTTTACAAAATTGCTGTTTCTTGCACTGCCAAATGGGTGTCTGAGGCCTCTGATAGAATAATATATAGTTCCATATGAGATTGGTGATGGTAACAGTGTAACTCTAGATATGGGAAGAAGCAACAAGAGGAAATATTTTCCTGGACCAAGAGGCTAGTAAGACAGGTGGTGCAGAGAATTTTGGATACTGTTTTATGGCCTAGTCCAGTAACAACACATTGAGTGGCCTGTCAACAAAATCTTTGCCAAACCTGAGAATGGACATTCTCAGCACCCTGGGATTAAATAGCCATGAAATGACCCCCTCAAAATCATGGTCAAGTTTATGAGCAAAAAGGGGCTCTGCCAACTGAAGACTGACATTTGCCATCTACATCTACAAAGATTAAATCATGGCCACTGCAACTGCTGACTTTCAACGCCCCTGAAAGGAGTTCAGGGTGAAAATCAGAAATGAGGCACTCTGTGCTTTGGGAAAAACTGGCAGAACAAGCCTTCAGATAGTTAGATCTTTTCAGGAGAAGATTTTATGAGTTCCAGTTCTTGCATCTTCTCATACCTAGAGAAACACTGATGTCATTAATGGTGACATCTGCTTTGTCTATTAAGAAAAATTTTACAATTAAAAGTCAAAATAGAGTAGCTATGGTTCAGACATCCTGGGAAATAACTATTTCCCAGATATCCTGAGAAATTATATCATGAGTGTAATTTCAGATTAGATGTTGTATTGCTAAACACTTGAGTTTTCTGAGTCATGTCAGGCTTAGATGCCACCATTCTCAAAACAATGTCTGCTAGAAGCTAGTAACTGCAACTTTACTTGTTATAAACTAGGCAACTGGCTACCTGGCTACAAGTCTCCTCAAAGTGCCAGGTCCAGACTGGGTTTCAGGCCTATTCTTCTAAAAAGAAAGAGATTTATTTTGTCTATTAAAATTCCAGTTATCCCTCCTCCAGCTACTTCTAATTGGGTCTGTTATAGTAAAATGGCAGACCAAGGGATTGATATTTTAATCATACAAGACTCAGATCTAGGACTTGGAGCTCAGGAACACTTCCAATTCAGTGTCTATTCTCCAAGCTGAGGCCCCATTTTGACAGAAAGTTATCACAGTCATAGTTGCCCAGTTCCCTAAATTAAAACTGAGCAGGACTCTGTGGGGCTCTGGAGTACATATCTGTTCTGTGTTCTCCATTTCTTGTCTGTAGGATGCAGGCTTCATTCAGCCTCCTTGACCTTCCCTGAGTTCCAGAGGGTGGATTCAAACAATTGCTAATCAAGGAAGGGAGGGGATACAGAAACAGAGAAGAAACAATCAAATGGCAGTACAGCCTTGAGACAGGGTCCTGGTTCCTACTCAAAGAAATATGCATAACAATGTCTTTGAGTTCTTCTACAGAACTGGAGCCCCCACCCAGGTGGAGGATGGTAACTTCAGACTAAACACAAGATTCCTGGAACACAGCTCTGTTGCTTCACCACCAACCAATAAAAAAAGTCACAAACCCTGCAACCCTCACCCCAAATGTTGCCTCATATTTCTGGGGACCAGTGACAACCATCCTGTTAGGTCTCCTGTTTGGCCCCTTTCTATTTCATCTCTGAGAGGAGCCAACAGTTTCAAACTAAATTGCTGTTATTACAAGGGTGAATGCTGTTTTCAGGCAAAAAAAATACCTTGAATTAGATCAGGTAGAGAGAGACTTCTGCTCTGCCAGGCAGGCCTATGCCCATGCACAGCAGGAAGACGTTACAGAAGAAAGAGACCTCCCCCAATTCCCAAGAAGTATCTTGAGTATGAAGTCTCTCATGGGGGAGTTGTTAGGGGAAGCAAACTGACTGAAACCTTCCACCCTGGCCAGGCACCATAGTAACTATTTGCATAAGTTGTTTTACAACAGGAGGTCCTGGTAAGGAACACAGAACTAATAAGCCTCCACCAACTGGAAGAGTTCTGGAAAGGTCAAAAGGAGACACCACAGGTCCAACCACCTCCCAGAAATCCTTCTCTCTAGCATCCACCTTGGCTGAACAAGGCATGCACCACCAGGAAGGACTCTGAGTCAGAATGATTGGCTAAAGACAACCCAGAGACTAATCCCATCACCATAAAACCCAAGACTGTGAGCCACGTGGCAGAGCAGTTCTCCTGGGTTCCCTTACCCTACTGCTCTCCACCCGGGTGCCCTTTCCCAATAAAATCTCTTGCTTTGTCAGCACATGTGTCTCCTTGGACAATTCATTTCCGAGTGTTAGACAAGAGCCCAGTTTTGAGCCCTGGAAGGGGTCCCCCTTTCCTGCAACACAACCATCTCATCCTCTGTTGTCCCCTTCTCTTCCTGCCCTCAATCTTTCCCATCATCAGGGTCTTTTCCAATGAGTCAGCTCGTCACATCAGGTGGCCAAAGTATTGGAGCTACAGCTTCAAGTGCCAGTTTGTAGTTGACACCTCTTTCTCCTTTACATCTGAGTTCTAGCACTCAAGAAGCCTCCTCTGAGATCCTAAGGTTCAGCACCAACCAAGCTTCTCTCCTTCCTCAGAGATAAGTTCTTGAGCTTGTGGGGTCTCTTCTCAGAGTCTCTTTAAAAGTCACCATTAGCTGCCCATTCTCCTTTCCTCAGAAGTCTGGGTTCCAGCAATTAGGGTCCTGTCTTCCCTCTGTTTTTATATTCATATCCCGTTGGTTTGCCCTACCCTAGGAGTGGTAAATCCTTCTTGTTCTTCCTATCACTGTATAGCATTAGTCTTCCTATTTGTCTATTTAAATATCACTAGCCTATTAAGCAATTCCTCCTATTAAATTCTCATTCTTACAAACGTGTGATTTCTAAACAGAAATCCAACTTCAACCTGACTGATATATGTGTATTTCTGATTGGATCCTGCCTTTGCTTTTCATGACTACATCTTAGATCTGCTGTTTGAATATCTCTCATAATTGGTGTGTGTGTGAGTGGGGATTCTCTGTCAATTTTTTTTTTCTTCAAATATTTCTTCTTCCCATATTTGTCTCCATATCCTTCTGGAAATCCAGTTATATATATATAGCTTTGAAATCACATTTTGTCTCCTATGTCTTTTATATAGTTTTTTTTTTTGCAGTTTCTCTAGTTTCATCTGTACTTTTAAAGCTAACATATATCTCATTCTTTCTCTCTTTGCTGTGTCTAATTTGTTATACAGTTGAATCCTTATTTCAGCAATTTGCAGGAGGGGAGCTAGGCTTCCAGGTTTCTCCCATTACTTTGGTATAGAAGGGAGGGAATGCAGAAACAAAGGAGAAGCAGTCAGGAAATAATAGTGCAGCTATAGGGCAGGGTCCTGGTTCCTCCTCAAGGGATATACATTGAATTCTTCTGCAGGAACTAAGGCCCCCACCCTTGTTGAGGATGGCAAGTTTGCTTGAGAACAAGATTCCTGAAGCAGTGCCTCACCATCAATGAATCAGAAGAAAGTTTGGACATAGTGGAAGATAATGAAGTCTCTGACCCTCTCACAGAATAATTAATTTCCCTTTCTCCCTTTGAAAACTTCCATGATCCATCAGAATCTTTGGAGTTGGGTTTTTGATAGAATCTGCCTTCTCCCCAGGTTGCCAGCCTCTTGAATAAAGCAACCTTTCCTTTCTACCCAACACTGTCTCTCGAGTATTAGCTTTCAAACGTGAGCAGCAAAACCTGAGTTGGTTAACAACAGGGCAGTTAAATGGTTTTACTGAAGAGATTTTGATATCAATTGTTTATCTTAAGAATGTGTTAGTCTTTTGGTAGAAAAATAACTCAAATTATTACTCATGGGCTTTGTGGAATGTGCCCCATCAAAGTGATTCATATTAAGATGTAGACAAGTGAGACTTCTGAGGGATGTGAAAATATACCATGGAATTATTTTATTGGGTTGGCCAAAAATTTTGTTTGGGTTTTCCATAAGATCTTACAGAGAAACCAGAATGGCACTTTTGGCCAAGCCAATAAAAAGGCTATTCATATAGTTTATAAAAAATATATGTATGAATACAATATTTATATTTTTCAGTACTATTTCACTAAACATAATACCTTCCAGGTCTTTCTGTGTTGTTGGGAATGGCAAAATTAAAATTATTTTTTATTGGCAAATAATATTCCGTTGTAAATATATACCACTGCTCCTTTACTAAATACTGTATGTTTTCACTTATATGTGGAATCTGAAAAATAAATGAATGCATATAACAAAACAGAAACAGACTCATAGATACAGAGAACAAACTAGTGATTACCATTGGGGAGAGGGGTCGGGAGGGGCAAGACAGCGGAAGGGGATTAAGAGGTAAAACTACTATGTATAAAATAAATAAACTACAAGGACATAATGAACAGCACAGGGAATATAATGAACATTTTATAACTTTCTATAAAATATCAAATCATGTTGTACACCCAAAACTAATGTTACATTGTAAATCAACCATACTTCAATAAAAAATAATAGGAAGAACAGGACGGCGGAGGAGTAGGTGGACATGGAGTACATCCCTCTCCACGGATACATCAGGAATACACCTTCAGACACAGAAGTGCATGCAGAACACCAGCTGAGAGTGTACAGGAGTACCTGACGAGTGGAAAAAAAATACGTAGAACCACACAAAACTCGGTAGGATGAAGGAACAAGGGGGAAAAACAGAAGTGTTGTAAGACTGGACCTGCCCTCAGTGGGTGGGGGAAATGAAGCTGGGGTCTGATCCCCACATCAGGGCAATCATCTGAGTTAGAGGAGAAACATTTAAGGCTGAGAGTGAAACAGCTGATCTGTGGCAGCCTAAATGGAATGAAAATCAGACAGTCCTTGCCACAACCATACATACCCCAGACAGGAACGCTGGTCCCCTGGAAGGTCCAGTGGTTAGGAGCTGAAGTTTAGGGCTTGTGGAGCAATCCCAGGGCGAGGACTGCTGTTGACTGTGGAGAGATGGATTCAGGGAATGTGAGGGAGGAGACTGTGGTGGGAAATGCTGGTGGAAGAAAGCCAGGCAGCCATGGAAGCAAGGTGATACTGCTGAGTCATGCGTAGAGGGTGGAGCCATCACCATAGCCTCCCTCTCCGCACACACCAGCATCAGCAGCTGAACAATAGAGAGGCTGGCCCATCAAATGCCTGACACACTGAACCACAGAATAAGACCCCACCCGGGATGCTCCTTTAAGTGACTGATGCACCTAACTACAGAGTAGGATACCACCCAAGGTGCCCCTTTAAGTGCTTGATGCACCGATCTCGAGTAGGACCCCAGGCAAGGGAGCCCTCTAGTGCTTGAACAGGTGGAGCTATGTAGAAAGACTGGCCAAAGAGGCCTTCTGATCACCAGCTACAAGAGGCTCGAAAAAAGACTGATACGGCCTAACTCCTGCAGCAGAGGCAGTCTGTGTCCCTGCACACTTGGCGCTGTCAGGGTCCCCTCAAGACAAGCAGCTGTGCCACCTTCACGCTCAACTATCACTGGGGCAGAGCTGCCACAGGCAAAAAAAAAAAGTCTTGCATCTACGCAGGCAGGGTCGCTTCTGTCATGTCCGACTCTTTGCGACTCTGTAGACTGTGGCCCACCAGGTTCTCTGTCAGAGAGGGGGTTCTCCAGGCAAGAATACTGGAGCGTCTTGGCCAATACTGGTTACCATACCCAGAATTCTAGAGCACCATATTTCCTGCTGCCCTAGCCTCCAACCCCCCTGAGTACCTGGTGCTGCCAGAACCCCTGCGACCCAAGCAGCTGCACTATCTCCACACCTGATCCTCACAGGGGCAAACCCAAGCCCTCCAGGGCAGCCTCAGGAGCAAAACCCCAGTGGATGACCCACATGTAGAGGTGGAAATAAAGCCACAGTTGAAACACAGGTGCAGAGTGGCTAAGGAAGAAGACCCAAAACCTAACCACCGGTTGTACAAGCTGCAGATTAAATCCACACAATCAACTAGGCAGACTGTGTCTATGGAATATGTAAAAGGCCATTGAGAGCTCCCACAAAAGAAAATGCACTAGTTCTGATAGCTGTGGACATTGGAGGCAAGAACACACAGGAGTAGGACCAGATTAGAATCTGAGCTGCCCCCACAGCAGGTCCAAAAATCAGCTCAGAGCTGGAGGGCATCCTAGGGAGGTAAGGTAGAGTGTGACTCCCAGTGAGAGAAAGGACTCTGACAGCAATGACTCAAGAGAAACATTATTCTTATTTTTTGACTAGTTCTTTAGATTCTTTTGGATTTTTTTCATCCCCCTCCCTTTTCCCCCTCTGTTGTAGCTGTTGATTTTGTTGGCACTAAGAAATCCAATTATGCTTTTGAGCTTTTTTTTTTTTTTTCTCAATCACATTTTTTATTATTGTCATAAACCTCAGCCTCTACGTTGGGCTTTTGCAGTTCTGTGGAGTTTTTCCTTTTTTTTTTCTCTTTTTTTAATTTTAATTTTTTAAACCTAATATTATTTTTTCTACATTTATTCCTTTGCTTTTCCTACTGTTCTTTTCCCCTTGCAGTTAAACTTCAATGTATATAAATCTTCTTTATCTGTCTCTATTTAACTTTGCATTGTGAGGCGAGCAGAAGTAACGCCATGGCAGGCAGCTTAGATTAGGAGTAGGCCTTCCTACTTCTGGGTGGTAAGATTATCAGGCCACCTGGATACAACCAATCAGCTTAACACTGACCACTGTTTGCCAATTAGGAACAGGGCGGAAACCCCCGGGAAAGTCCCGCGCGCGCGAAAGTTTTGACCAATGAAATTGCTTTGCAAACTTGTAACCAATCTGCTTAAACCAACTACCAACGGCGTGTGCTCACCCTATAAATTTGTGTAACAGCTTGGGCTCGGGGCTCTCTGACCCCGCACCACTGCGTTGGATGCGGCAGGAGCCCTGACTCGAGTCAGCAATAAACTTCCCTTGTTGCGAGTTGCATTGTCTTGGAGGCCATCTCTCTTCCAGCTCAGGGATTCGGACATTGGGCATAACAGCATATCTATTCTTCCTTACTTTTCTTTCTCTCCTTTCCTCTCAACATATTTGTTAGTTTTATTTTCATTCCTTTATTCCCCAATTGGCACCTTGCTTTAGTTTTGTTTTCCAGTTTATGCCTTAGTTAGTTTTGCTCTGGTAAATATAATTTTTGATTTCCTTTGTTCACTGGGTCAATCTATTGTATTTTATTTTTACTGGACTCTTTTCACTTTGCTTATGGGTGTATATGTATATGTGTATATTCAATTACTTTAATTATTATTTGCCTGATATTGTAACTGTGATTTATCTGGGGCTTATCTTTGGTTTCTCATTTTGGGATATTTGTTTTAATCTCACTTAATGCCATAACAAACCACTTGTGAAATCTTCATTCCTGACCGAGATCAAGCCCTGAGCCTTTGGAGTGGGAGCACTGACTCCAAGACCCTAGGCTACCAGAGAACTAACCCTAAGGAGTATCAAATAGTGAGAACTCCAGCAAAGGAAACCACTTGCATACAAGACCCAGCATCACCCAACTACCAGTAGCACACTGTGCAGGATGCTTCATCTAAACAACAAACAAAACAAAAATACAAACTCAATATCAGCATACAAGATTCCCACCTCACCCAGCCTTGCCCATCAGAGGAAAAACACACAAACAAAAACCCAGCACAAATCTAACCTTATATGAAGCTCATACAAACAACTGGATCAACCTTAGGAGGGCAGAAACCAAAAGGAAGAAAGAATTCAACCTTCTTCAAGGAAAGAATTCAACTTTACTTTGAAGCCTGGGAAAAGGAGACCTCAAACACAATAAGTTAAAAAATAATGAAAAGGCAGAGAAATACTACACAAATGAAAGTACTAACTAGCAACAAAGAAGTCCAAATAAATGGAGAGGAAATAGGCAAACTACCTGAAAAAGAATTCAGAATAATGATAGTAAAGATGATCAGAAAACCTTGAAAACAAAATGGAGAAAATGCAAGAATCAATTAACAAAGACCGAGAATAATTAAAGAATAAACATACAGAGACAAACAACACAATTCCTGAAATTAAAAATGCTCTAGAAGGAACCAATAGCAGAATATCTGAAGCAGAAGAACGAATCAGTGAGCTGGAAGATAAAATTGTGGAAATAGATTCTGAAGAGCAGAATAAAGTAAAAAGAATGAAAAGAGCTGAGATTAGTCTCAGAGACTTCTGAGACAATATCAAACACACTAACAATCGAATTATAGGGGTCCCCAAAGAAGAAGAGAAAAAGAAGGGTATGAGAAAATTTTTGAAGAGATTATAGTTGAAAATTTCCCCCAATGGAAAAGGAAACAGTCAGTCAAGTCCAAGAGGCACAAAGATTCCATACAGGATAAACCCAAGGAGAAACACATCAAGACACATGCTAATCAAACTAACAAAGACTAAACACAAAAAAAGAATGTTAAAAGCAGCAAGGGAGAAACAACAAGTAACATATAAGGGAAACCTCATATGCTTAACAGGTGATCTTTCAGCAGAAACTCTGGAGGCCAGAGGGAATGGCAGGATGCATTTAAAGTACTGAAAGGGGAAAAATCTACAGCCAAGATTACTATACCCAGCAAGCATCTCATCCAAAATTGATGGAGAAATCAAAAGCTTTTAGGAACAGCAAGTTAAAAGAATTCAGTATCACCAAACCATCTTTACAACAAGTGTTAAAGGGACTAATATAGTCAAGAAATACAAGAGAAGGAAAAAGATCTACAAAATCAACCCCAAACAATTAAGAAAATGGCAGCAGGAACATATATATCAATAATTACTTTAAATGGAAATGGATTAAATGCTCCAACCAAAAGACACAGACTGGCTGAATGGATACAAAAAAAAAGACCCATATGTATACTGTCTAAAAGAAACCCGCTTCAGACCTCAGAACACATATAGAGTGAAAGTGAGAGGGTGGAAAAATATATTCCATGCAAATGGGAAGCAAAAGAAAGCTGGAGTAGTAACACTCATATCAGACAAAATAGACCTTAAAGAAGATTACAAGAGATAAGGAAGGACACTACGTAATGATCAAAGGATCAATCCAGAGGAAGACAAAACAATTGTAAATATTTATGCACCAAACATATGAGCACTTCAATATATAAGAGAACACTAAGAGACATAAAAGGAGAAATTGACAGTAACACAATAATAATAGGAGTCTTTAACACCCCACTCACACCAATGGACAGATCATCAAAACAGAAAATTAATAAGAAAACACAAGTCTCAAATGATACATTAGATGAGTTGGATCTTCTTGATATCTTCAGGACATTCCATCCAAATGCAGAAGAATACACCTTCTTCTCAAGTGCACATGAAACATTCTCCAGGATAGACCACATCTTGGGTCACAAATCAAACCTCAGTAAATTTAAGAAAATTGAAATCATGTCAAGAATCTTCTCAAACCACAATGCCTTGAGACTAGATATCAATTACAAGAAAAAACTGTAAGAAACACAAACACATGGAGATAAAACAACACGTTTCTAAGTAAACAATGGATTACTGAAGAAATCAAAAGGGAAATAAAAAAATTTCTAGAAACAAAAGACAATGAAAATATGAAAACTCAAAACATATGAGATGAAGCAAAATTAGTTCTAAGAGGGAAATTATAGCAATACAATCCTACCTACCTCAAGAAACAAGAAAAACATTGACTAGACAACCTAACTTTACACCTAAAACAATTGGAAAAGAAAAACAAAAGAACCTCAAAATTAGTAAAAGGAAAGAAATCATAAAGATCTGAGCAAAAATAAATGAAAGAAACAATAGTAAAGATTAATAAAACTAAAAGCTGTTTTTTTGAGAAGATAAATAAAACTGACAAACTTTTAGCCAGACTCATCAACAAAAAAAGAGAGAAGAATCAAATCAACAAAATTAGAAATGAAAAAGGAGAGGTTATAACAGACAATGCAGAAATACAAAGATTATGAACAGCTATATGGCAATAAAATGGATAACCTGGAAGAAATGGACAGATTCTTAGAAAAGCTCAATCTTCTAAGACTAAACCAGGAAGAAATAGAAATTATTAACAACCCAATTACAAGCACTGAAATTGAAGCTATGATCAGAAATCTCCCCCCAAACAAAAGCCCAGGACCAGATGGCTTCACAGAAGAATTCTATCAAACATTTAGAGAAGAGCTAATGCCTATGCTTCTAAAACTCTTTCAAAAAATGGCAGAGAAAGGAACACTTCCATACTCATTCTACAAGGCCACCATCACCCTGATATCAAAACCAGACAAAGACAACACAAAGAAAGAAAACTACAGGCCAATATCAATGATGAACACAGATGCAAAAATCCTCAACAAAATTTTAGCAAATAGAATTCAGCAACACATCAAAAAGCTCATACACCATGATCAAGTTGGGTTCAGTCCAGGGATGCAAGGATTCTTCAGTGTACACAAATCAATCAATGTGATACACCATATTCAAAAATTCAAAGGTAAAAACCATTTGATAATCTCAATAGGCCTTTGACAAAATTCAGTACCCATTTATGATTAAAACTCTTCAAAAAATGGGCATAGAAGGAACCTACCTCAACATAGTAAAGGCCATATATGACGAACCTACAGCAAGCATTATTCTCAATGGTGAAAAACCGAAAACATTCCCCCTAAGATCAGGAACAAGACAAGGGTGTCCACTTTCACCACTATTATTCAGCATAGTTCTGCAAGTCCTAGCTACAGCAATCAGAGAAGAAAAAGAAATAAAAGGAATTCAGATCAGAAAAGAAGAACTAAAGCTCTCACAGTTTGCAGATGACATGATACTGTACGTTGAAAACCCTAAAGATAGTATCAGAAAATTCCTAGAGCTAATCAATGAATTTAGCAAAGTTGCAGGATACAAAATCAATACACAGAAATCACTTGCATTTCTATATACTAACAATGAAAATTCAGAAAGAGAAATTAAGGAATCAATCCCATCCACCACTGGAACAAAAAGAATTAAATATCTAGGAATAAACTTACCTAAGGAGACAAAGAGCTGTAAACAGAAAATTACAAGACACTAATGGAGAAATCAAAGATGACATAAACAGATGGAGAGAATGGGTAGGAAGAATCAATATCATGAAAATGACTAAACTACAAAACACCATCTACAGATTCAATGTGATCCCTATCAAATTACCAATGACATTTTTCACAGAACTAGAAAAAAATTCACAATTCATATGGAAACACAAAAGACCCTGAATACCCAAAGCAGTCTTGAGAAAGAAGAATGGAGCTGGAGGAATCAACCTTTCTGGCTTCAGATTATACTACAAAGCTACAGTCATCAAGACAGTATGGTACTGGCACAAAAACATAAATATGGACCAACGGAACAAAATAGAAAATCCAGAGATAAATCCACACAACTATGGACACTTATCTTTGACAAAGGAGGCAAAAATGTCCAATTGGCAAAGACAGCCTCTTCAGTAAAAGGTACTGGGAAAGCTGGACAGCTACATGTAAAAGAATGAAATTAGAGCACTTCATAACACCATACACAAAGATAAACTCAAAATGGTTAAACATCTAAATGTAAGACCAGCAATTACAAAACTCTTAGAAGAAAACATAGGTAGAACACTCAATGACATAAATCATAGCAAGACCCTCTATGACCTACCTCCACAGTTCAGTTCAGTTCAGTCAGTTGTGTCCAACTCTTTGCAATCCCATGAATCGCAGCACGCCAGGCCTCCCTGCCCATCACCAACTCCCGGAGTCTACCCAAACCCATGTCCATCGAGTTGGTAATGCCATCCAGCCATCTCATCCTCTGTCATCCCCTTCTCTTCCTGCCCCCAATCCTTCCCAGCATTAGGGTCTTTTCCAATGAGTCAACTCTTTGTACGAGGTGGCCAAAGTATTGGAGTTTCAGCTTCAACATCAGTCCTTCCAATGAACACCCAGGACTGATCTCCTTTAGGATGGACTGGTTGGAACTTCTTGCAGTCCAAGGGACTCTCAAGAGTCTTCTCCAATACCACAGTTCAAAAGCATCAATCCTTTGGCACTCAGCTTTCTTCACCGAGAAATGCAAATCAAAACTACAATGAGATATCACCTCACACCAGTCAGAACGGCCATCATCAAAATGTCTACATACAATAAATGCTGAGAGGGTGTGGAGAAAATGGAACACTCTTGCACTTTTGGTGGGAAAGTAAATTGATATAGCCACTATGGAAGACACTATGGAGATTCCTTTAAAAACTCAGAATAAAACCAACATATGACCCAGGATTCCCAGTCCTAGGCATATACCCTGAGGAAACCAAAATGGGAAGAGACACATGTATCCCATTGTTCATTGTAGCACTATTTACAATAGCTGGAACATGGAAGTAACCTGGATGTCCACCAATGGATGAAAGTATAAAGAAGTTGTACATATACACAAGGGAATATTACTCAGCCATAAAAAGGAATGCATTTGAGTCAGTTGTGATGAAGTGCATGAACCTAGAACCTATTATACAGTGTGAAGTGAGTCATAAAGAGAAAGATAAATATCATATTCTATTACATATATACAGAATCTAGACAAATGGTACTAAAGAATTTATTTACAGGGCAGCAGTGGAGAAACAGACATAGAGAATAGACATATGGACATGGGGAGAAGGGAGGAGAGGGTGAGATGTATGGAAAGAGTAACATGGAAACTTACATTAACATGTGTAAAATAGATAGCCAACGGGAATTTGCTGTATGGCTGACGAAACTCAAACAGGGACTCTGTATCAACCTAGAGGGGTTGGATTGGGAGTGAGGTTCAAAAGGGAGAAGACATACCTATGTATACTTATGGCTGATTCATGTTGAAGTTTGACAGAAAGCAGCAAAATTCTGTAAAGCAATTATCCTTAGATTAAAAATAAATAAGTTAAAAAATATAAAAGTGAAAAGAAAAAATGTATTAAAATAATGAATATATATGTATGGATAGAATAAAAATTTGGATACATAGATACTCATGGAAGCAACCTAGATGCCCATCAGCAGATGAATGGATAAGGAAGCTGTGGTACATATACACCATGGAATTTTACTCAGCCGTCAAAAAGAATTCATTTGAACCAGTCCTAATGAGATGGATGAAACTGGAGCCCATTATACGGAGTGAAGTAAGCCAGAAAGATAAAGAACATTACAGCATACTAACACATATATATGGAATTTAGAAAGATGGTAACGATAACCCTATATGCAAAACAGAAAAAGAGACACAGAAATACAGAACAGACTTTTGAACTCTGTGGGAGAAGGTGAGGGTGGGATGTTTCAAAAGAACAGCATGTATACTATCTATGGTGAAACAGATCACCAGCCCAGATGGGATGCATGAGACAAGTGCTCGGGCCTGGTGTACTGGGAAGACCCAGAGGAATCGGGTGGAGAGGGAGGTGGGAGGGGGGATCGGGATGGGGAATACGTGTAAATCTATGGCTGATTCATATCAATGTATGACAAAACCCACTGAAATGTTGTGAAGTAATTAGCCTCCAACTAATAAAAAAAAAAGTAATGAAAAAAAAACAACAAAAAAATAAAAGTATACTTACCAATTTTCAAAAAAAAAAAAGAAAGTCTCTACCAGTTCTTAGAATTTTCAATAAGCTTTCCTATGATGATATGATGAAGGGGGAAAAAGAGATGGAAATAATATATGCCATTGTGCTATACACAGTATTCTGTTTTGAGAGGAAGACAATTAGACATGCAGGTTAGCCTTGTCATTAGGTGACGGTGAAATATTCCATGGGCTGGAGAGTCTTGCTTGTAAACCTTGTCTCTACTTGACCTAGTGTCTGGGGTATGTTTCCTTTTCATTCTCATTGTGCAGAATACCAGCTCTGGTCAGCAGGTGGCACTTATTCCTGTGATTTCTCAGAACAGAGAGGTATTACATTTACTTTTTGCAAAGGATGTTTAAGATACAACATGGAGCAAATTCCAAACACATATAAATCCATACATGCATTAGAATAATATTGCTAATTTACAAAGCACTATGCAGTGATGTGGAATAAGTTGCATGACAAATGAAAATTCTAGAATGCCGTCATTTACTGAAAAAATTTGAGGGGGCAAAATGCCTCTCAAATAGGGTGTACACACTCTCATGTCTCCTTAACTAAGGAGGGCAGATCATATGAGCCTTTACATAGGCTAATCAGAGACATGAGGGATATTGTAGATCTGATCTTACCACTTTGCAATGCAGGTGACATTTTGCATTCTGGTTGTTGTGTTGTACTTTTTGGAGACAAATGGTGAGAGTTTGATGTTTTGAAAGTCAGCTCGTGATACTGTATGAAGCAGATTTATGGCTACCTTCCTGAATTCTACAAAACAGCTTTCTCAAACTTGTTGTTCTGAAGACCCCAAAAAGCTTTTTTTAGGTGGCTTTTATTTGCCAGTATTTGAAAACAAGAAAATAATACTGATCAATTTTAATGTATTTATTCACTTAAAGTAGCAACGTTAAACTCATTTCATGCTTGAATAAAAAGCATGCACTTTTGGAAAAATAAATATATTTTCAAAAACAAAAATATTCTATTTTTTTTAGTGACCTTTGATCAACATTTTAAAGATAAGAGACATTATCACTTTATTTCACCAAAATGGAGAATAAGGAACAGAGTGGTTAAGTGGCATTGGGAAAGTCACACTGGGGGATGAATGACAGATCTGAGACGCAAATCTTCCTCTATTTTTCTGAAATTAAAATGAGTGACCACAACCCCTCACTATTTGCTCTCCCTGAGAAACTAGATAGGCTAGCTAGTCTTAATAGTCTTGATAACCACCTCCATTTCCTATATGTTAAGAACCTTTTGAAATCCTTTATGTAGTTTGCACACTGGTGTATCTCTAACCCATCAGGGCCCTTCTCCTGTGGCTCCCACACAATGGGGGATGATCTTGTTTTGCTCTGAAGTGGGTAGATCCAGTGGTGGGCTGGAGCTTGCTCAGACCAGCACAAGAAAGCTGGTTCTCTGCATCACTTGCTAACGCAGTTCTCATTGACATCATCTCAGTGGCTAAAAATAAGAGGTCACAGTGTGTGTCTGTGGGGGGTGGGGTGGGGTAAAGGGGTTAAACCAAGGAACCTGTAACTGCTGGAAACCAGACTGCACTGCCCCCTCCCCTGGGGGCCTGTTACATGCACATTATTACTCAGAACTGACCACATAGGCATTGCCTCTAGGCTTATTATAGGAGAAAGTGCTGCATTGCTCACTGTGAGACAGAACTTGTGCGTGCTTGTGCACCCTCATGACTTTGTGCAGGCCTTATCAATCTTACTAGATTAAAAAAAAAATCTCAAGGTAGCTGTAACAAACCTACCTCTAAGATTATCCCCTGACAGTGTGGTTTCAGCAATACCTGGGCAAAGCAGATTGCAAATGTGAGATACTTTGATTTATCTCCCTACTGCCCCAGGGCCCTGGCCACTTCGTGGTTGTTTCTCCTGGAGCTGTGACTCTGCTCAGGAACCATTTTTCTCCTCGAAGCCCTTATAATACACACTTGTCGAAAAGTAGGCACAACTTCCTTTGACCCTGGCAAAAACCTGATTTTCTAGTTTGCCTTCATCTGACATCCAGATACTTTATGCTCTGTGGGTCATTTTGAAGTGACCAGCAACCCACAGGCTTCCACCTGCACAAGTGCACCCAGAGTCTTGTATTTTGGCAGACCAAAAGGTGGTTTGTAACAGAAACTGGAACATGAGTCTGTGTCTCTAACTGGGGAACCATACTGCTTAACCCCTCTTTACTTCCTTGCTAATCCCTTGTGTAAAAAGCTTGCTTTCTCTAAATGCCTCTACCATGGCAAGTATTGTCTCCAATATTTCCTTCATTAGATTGGGATGGCATAAGTGACTAAGGTCAAGTATAACGCTATGATTCTGAGAATGTGTGTTCATTTCCTGGTTTCCTTGAAAAGCTAACATGAACCAGAGCATTTTGATAACAATCTGGTTTCTATGACAACTGGGATATGCCATTTTATCCTGCAGGCAGGAACATTTAACAAGGATGGTACAGGCTGGATGGACTAGCAGCAAAAATCTGCAGCCTAGTATGTGATTACTATCACTGTGAGACAGTGTATGTGTGTGCATGCTTGTGTATGTGTGCTTTGGGAAGGTGAGGTGTTTAGTTGGGGATTAGGGACTTTAAGCTCTCCTGTTTTATTGAAGAAATTGGAAATTCCCACTAAAGAGAATCTGAGGTCATGAGTCACCTTTCTGTGTTTTTCTGTGTCCTAAGATGACTCCTGTTGTGTGAGGGCGTTGCGATCTGACTTTTTTTAAGCCGAGACCTCCAAATATGTCTGATCTTAAATCTTTGTTTAAAAAAGATTTTTGCTTAAACTCTTAAAGATGTATTTTGTTCTTTTTATATCTCTACTAAGAATTTATTATGTGTGTCAGGGGAGTGTATTCTCCTCGGTTCTGTCTCATCTCAACAAAAATTTGAAGCAACGGACGTTAGAGCCCTTGGCATGTCATAGCTCTTGGACAGACCGTGTTATAGCTCTCGGGTCTCAAACAGACTGTGTTATAGCTCTTAGACAGATCAGTGTTACAGCTCCGTGTTACAGCTCTATTTTATATAGAAAATAGCAGGAAATCCATCCTCGAGGTGTGAGGGCATGCCAACCCAAAGATGCGAAGAGAAGAGAGTGGGGGAGCATGTCAGCACGCGGGAGAGAGAGAGAGAGCCTCCAGCCCTTTGACTCCTTGTTTTATATGCTTTTTCCTCCACCTGGGCCTGCCCTATGTAAATCAGGCTAGCCAGGAGTGCTGTTTGCTCTACCTGAGGTCCTCACTTCAGTCCTCGGACCTTCCTTTGTTCTGTTTTCATAGGCTTTTCCCTTCCTTGTCTTTTAGCCACCACCATTCTGGACTCCTGTTTCCTATTCTAACTACCTAACATATGTATGTTATGGGAGAGAAAATGTGAAGTCAAGATATAATGAGATAAATGAGCAGGATTAGAAAATCTAATGTAACTGTGTGTAACTTCGAAGTTGAAAGGTGTGCACCTTGAGCAATTGACACATAGATTAAGAAAGATCTTCTCTTTATAAAACAAACTTGCTGTCATCACACCGCTAATTAAAATCTGTAAATGGCTCTCCATTTATCACATAAGCATAAGGTACCAACTCCTTAATAAAGTTTCTGATTTTTGTTTTTGTGGTTTAGGAAGTAGCTGTTGCTGGTGGTGTAATTATTTCTGTATTTATTATATTTTAAAAGAAAATCATGGCATCTAAAGGAACTGCTGTTGTTGTTCAGTCATGTCTGACTCTTTGTGACCCCAAGGACTGCAGCACCCCAGGTCTCCCTGTCCTTCACTATCTCCTGGAATTTGCTCAAACTCATGTCCATTGAGTTGATGACGCCATCCGACTATCTTATCCTCTGTGTCTCCTTCTCCTCCTGTCCTTAATATTTCCCAGAATTATGGTCTTTTCCAATGAATCAGCTCTTCACATCACGTGGTCAAAGCATTGGTGCTTCAGCCAAAGGAATTATTGTTGCATCTGTTGTCAGGATATGAGCTTTAGAAAGACATAAGTACTAGGTAAAGGGTATCTATGTCTGTTCTCTGCACCAAATCTTACACAGTGGTCTGTGATGCTGAGACTCTCATACTATTGTTAAATGAATTCTTATTCAAGTTGTTATTTGTTTCAACAGTTAATAAGGGGACAAGTAAACTACTGAACACTTTTCAAATAAGAAATTGAAATACTGGTATCATTTTTCTATAGGACAAATTGTGTATGAATTGCTAAGAATATTAATCATTTGCATTGCCACGAATGGAAACAATGGCATTACTATCAGGTTTCTACATGTCAATTTCTTTCTCTTACAGACTGGTAAAGTAGTCTAATCAATCAAATATGATGAAAAGGTCATACCTCTATAGAATGAGCTAATCCCTGTAGGACCCATTAGGCAACATGTGACATTCCACTGTAGGGTCCCAGGAATTTCTTGTGCCTATTTCTGAGTCTTCGACATGTTTTCCAGGCAGGGTGGTATTAAGAAAGGGGCTCATTTTTAAGAGAATTCCTCACTAGAATTGGTTTTTATTTTTTTATTCCCTGCACAAGTGGTCAAAGTCACCACTCTGATCAGCAGGCGGAACTTATTGTGCTCATTGTATGTGGCTGAAGAACAGATTAATGAATATTTTCAATAAACATTCTCTTTATTTGTTCTCAGTAAAGGAAATAAGCAAATTTCCTGCCATCACACCACTAACTGAAATCTGTAAATGATTCTCAGTTTATTATATAAGCATAAGATAAGAGTTCCTTAACAAATGTTCTGAATTAGAATTCTTAGTTAGAATTCTTAGAATTCTAAGTTAACCGATTTTTTTTTTAAAAGAAAGAAATTAAAAAAGAGGGCCCTTGCTTGTTAATCATGACTGTTTTTGGTTTTGTCTCTTCTCTTTTATGTTTTTCTCATTGGCTTTGTTTTCTAGGAGTTTTACTATAACTGGCCTAAGGATGTGTTTGCATGTGTGCACGTATGTGAAATATGTTTTTGTTTTAAAGCACATGTGGAATATTCTGCTTGATATTGTTCATTATTTTGGAAAATTCTCTGCTATAGTTCTTGCTTTCCCAGGTTCTCTTCTGGCACTCTTCACAGATCTCTTAGGTGTGTAGGTACATAAATTTTAATAAGAAGTATTTCCTTTGATCAATATAAAATTGCAGTCTAAGAACCTTTCAAAGATATTTTTCTTACATTCTCTTTGTAAGGTATCATTTTGCTAAGGTTGCATTCTTTTCTCACTTTTATCTGATATTTTATCTCCTATCTCCTTAAAATCTCTATAAAGTCATATTAAAGTGCATATGTACATATAAATGCATCCTCTGTGTAATATTTTATCATATTAAAGGGAAAAAATCAGGTCTACATTTGCTATCCATTTCCATTGTTGTTTCTCTCTTGTTTCATGTGTTATCAGATTTCAGCTTACCATTCAAGACTCAAATTCATCCCATTTTTACCCTAAGATAAACATACATATCATTGCTCTCCACCTGTAGTGTTTTACATTTGCACTTCATTGATCTCTAACCTGATTATATTAACCAAATTTTTCTTCTGTGTCAGTGCATTTAGATCTGTATCAGTCTTTGTAATGGATAAATAATATATCCTTCTTGACTTAAACTCAATGTTTTAGTCTGTCCCATGGATAGCACTTTCCTTATACCCAATTTTGTCATTGTTATAATGAACCACAATGTGATGGCCTATTTTGTGTACATGAGCAACTCCTTAAACTTGTGCACAACACAGGGAAATCAATAAGTTCTGAAAGACACATTTTATTCTCTCACTTGAATGTTAGTAATTATAAAGGTCTCAACGTCAGGAAAATAAGCTACTCTTGACTTTTAAACTCAGAACACTATGCATGATATTATTACAAATACAGGGTATACTAGATACCTTTCCTGTGGCAGAGTAATAGGTAACCTTTGAAAGAAAGTTGGCCTGCTGGACTGGAGAAACAAACTGAGTTTTATATGAACTTTGACAGGGAGACTATTCAGCTCAGTCAGTTCAGTTGCTCAGTCCTGTCCGACTCTTTGCAACCCATGAACCACAGCATGCCAGGCCTCGCTGTCCATCACCAACTCCTGGAGTTCACCCAAACTCATGTCCATTGAGTCGGTGATGCCATCCAACCATCTCATCCTCTGTCGTCCCCTTCTCCTCCTGCCCTCAATCTTTCCTAGCATCAGGATCTTTTCAAAGGCGTCAGCTCTTCACATCAGGTGGCCAAAGTATTGGAGTTTCAGCATCAACATCAGTCCTTCCAATGAACACCCAAGACTGATCTCCTTTAGGATAGACTGGTTGGATCTCCTTGCAGTCCAAGGGACTCTCAAGAATCTTCTCCAACACCACAGTTCAAAAGGGAAACTATTCACCCTTGTCTTAAAATAATGCCTTCAGGATAAACCATGAGTGTGGTATGGCTCTTTTTCTGAAGTGCTCATGCTTTTCCTTTTCTAAATAGGATATGGTTTTCTAAGGTGTGTACCTGAACTCTAGGTTTTTCTGACTAGATATTTGTTTAGAGAAAACTTGGGAGTTAGAGATTCAGTACTGAAAGTTCAGTAAATTGAATACGTGTTTGCACATTTATGGCCATATGAGATAATTTGCAAAATGAGAAATGTCTAACTTTTATTTCTAGTTAGCAAACTGAGGATAATTTTTGAGTCCTCTGTTTGTAATAGTTGTCATTTAAATGCTATGTACAAAAAACAACCCTCCTAAAATTATGCATGACCCCTCTGAAGAAATATATGAACTGGCGAACAACATGACAACAATTTTTATTATTGAAATTTCTTACCCAATCGTTCTAAAAATTCACTCCTAGTCTAATACAATCTTATAAACTTTTTAAAAAGCACATGTGAAAATTTATGCTGAAATTGATCTGGAGATGGTAAAATGCAACAATAGGCAAGAATGCGTTTTCTTTATAAAAGTAATTTTATACACTATGTTTTCATTATGATAAAGGGAACTTCTGACTCATTTTATGAAATTACTGTTTTTCAAGCCTTTTAAATGATAAAGCCTACAGCCTACAAGAAACTCTGCTGCTGCTGCTGCTGCTAAGTCGCTTCAGTCCTTCTCCAACAAGAAGCTCTACTAAATAGTAATTGTAGGCAAGGGGCATTGGGGTGAAGATGAAACAAAATGAATTACTGCCTCAGGGTAATGACATGGTATGGCTTTTATCAATAAAACTACCCCATTTTAAAATAATTCCTTGACAAGGATTGTTTATCTTTCTCCCTCAGAAGTTATTTAAGCCCTCACTTAAGAAAGGAGTTAACAAACTAGAGCTTATAAAATAATTCTTCCAAAACCATGCCTGTTGATTGGAGAAGCAAAGTTAATTTTCATCTAATTATTCCATTTTTTAAAGAGAAAATATCATAGAACAGAAGTTAAACAGGAACTTTGAAAAATTAAGATATTCAATAGAAAATTTTATTTTTTGATTTATCTAAAATTGACTGACATCATAGATTTCAGAGCTGTCAGTTGTAACATTTCCCTTTTGTTTTAATCTCATTGTGTTTTCACAATTTTCAAACAGCGTTTGGCTGAACTCTAAAGTCAGATATCAGATACACTTTTATACCTATGGATCTATGAGAAATTGAATTTATTTTAAAAGTTAGTGAGGTGTTTTTCAACATTCTATGGCATTGGTACTGGTGTGCAAGTGGGAATCACTATTTATATCTTTATATATTTTTCTGTCTCTTTACTTAAATGTGTCTATATTTATCTGTTCCCTCTAGAGGAAGAGAAGAGAAAGGTATTTCTATTAGTACAAAATGTGAAAAGGAAATATCTTTAAGATTATATATATGGGACCAAACAAGTGGTTAGAGAGTAGTTTAATATTTTTATTTAGCATACTTCCATTTTGATTGTTTCTCTCAAGCATGCATTGCTTGGAAATCAGAAAATAACTATAATTGGTGTTTTGGTTACATGTCAAAAATACCGTGATAAAAGGTTTCACTCTTTAAAAAATAAAAGCAAATGTGAAAAAAAAAAAACAAATGTGAATATCAGCAAATGTTAAAATAGGCTGTGCAAGTCTTAAAATGTTTTTTATATCATATATATATATACACACACATAGAATAAAACTTCTGTGGTACATGGACTCAAATCTTTGTAGAAGAACATTTCTGTGTGATTGAAAAACTGAAAACTGATGATACATAGATATAATTTATAACACCATTTATATATATATTTTAAACACAATTTCAGATTTTTCTGATAAGCATTTAGATAAGAAAATAAGTGAAGCTGAAAATAACATTTATATATGAAACAAATATTTGTAGGAGTGTGTACAAGCAGTGAGCATGGAATATATGCACCAATATATCAAGCCTCTTGTGAATGGTGTGTGTAGGGGGCGGTGGGGTGTTGGAGTGTGGTGAGGCATTTGTTAGGAGGCTGACCAATTTGATTTAATGGAAAATGCTTACAAATTCTGCTTAGGGGAGACTGGAGTGGCTGAGCCACCGTTTTTCTCTCTCCCCTTTTTTTCCCTGTGTCCTTAAATGACACCTGTAATTTGAGAGCCGATTTGTCTGAGTTCTGTAAAACAGAGGCCTCCAAACCTGTATGATCATGTACCCCATTCAACTGTTTGTGCAGGTTAACACCAGGCTATGTATATTTAAATACTGCTATAAATTATATATCATATATAAAATTGTGTGTAAACAAACATACATATATATGCATTTATTATGAAAATAATTTTTACATTATGAAACATAAATTTTTGAAGTAAATAATACATGAGCTAAAATATACAAGTGAATTATAATAATACATATTTCTAAAATGAATACAGAAAGCTGCAAAAAATATATGCCAATCCATTAATACAGAAAATGGCCAACCCCTTAACAGAATATCTGGGTGGGAAGGTGGCAAGAGAGATTGAGAGAATGATTTCACCTTTCACATTATTCATGACTGTTTTGATTGAATTTTTAAAGAAGACACTTTGGAAACATTGAAACATGTTGAAAATTTTTTTAAAAGAGGTTTACTAAAGATGACATTGAAAATATTTATTTATGTAAAGAAGTACTCAAATACGCTGCTGAGTGAAGAAATATAATTTTATGTAATATGTGCATGTTATATGTATACAGATGCATAGGAAATGTGTTGAAAGAACACACACTATAATATTAACAGTGAGCGTATTCTCTGTATACCTTTCTACATATGTTATAGTCTCTCTAAGCTCTTTTAATGTTGTTTTAGAATAAAAATATGTTAACATCAGACCCCAGTAGGGTTTCATACACACAATCACACTGTTACACACAGACGCCCACATAGAGTACTATTAAATCTTTGTGTACAAAAAGGATGCTATCATGAAAGCAGTAGCTTGCATTGTTCTGAAATAGGAAAGAACTAGCATAATCTAAGAAACATAACATGGAAATACTTTGATATGTAGCAGAAGGAGGAAAATAAACATGACATCTACAATATGGCTGAGATTAAGCTATCACTTCTCTTTCAGAATAACATTTTCTAGAGTTGGAGTGAGGAAATTATTATCTTTGTAAATTTTTTTTGATGTGGATCATTTTAAACTCTTTATTGAATTTGTTACAATATTGTTTCTATTTTATGTTTTGTTTTTTTGGCCAAGAAGCTTGTGGGATCTTAGCTCCCTGACCAGATATTGAACTTGCATTCCCTGCATTGGAAGGTGAAGTCTTACCACTGGACCACCAAGGCGGTCCCTGGGGTAGGGAAAATTATTAATCAAATCCATTTTATTTGATTTTGTTCCTACTTTGTATTTTATAATCAAAATTAGATGTGTACCATACCTGGATCACCACATTTGATACATTTGACCCTGGAAAAGCAGTGTACTTCAGAAGTGCTGAGCAGGGCAGAGGCTCTGGTGAATAGTAGTTGAAGTAAGAATCAAGAGATCTAGCTATTGATACTATTAATTGTATAAAACAGATAGCTAATGAAAACCTACTGTATAGCTCAGGGAACCTTACTCAGTGCTCTGTGTTGACCTAAATGGAAAGGAAATCCAAAAAAGAGAGGATATTGTATATGTATACCTGATTCACTTTGCTCTACAGCAGAAAATAACACAACATTGTAAAACAACTATACTCCTATAAAAATTAATTTAAAAATAAATATAAATACCCCTAAAAAAGAGATCTAGCTAGCAGAACCAGACTTGATCCATGTAATATTGGGTAAGATTGTTTCCATTTTCTTAGACATGTTTTCACCATCATTTTATTTTGAGAGTTTTGTGGTACTCCTTGCTCTACAGCTACTTCATAATGTAATAGCAGAAATTTGGTGTTCAAACAACAAAATGATTTAAAACTATAATACAGGAATGAAGATATACAGGTCCCAGTTGAAGGCTTGTATCTCAAGCAATCTTATATTTTAATCATGATAAAATATGTACAACATGCACTTTATCATTGTAGCCATTTTAAGTGTACAGCTCAGTAGCATTAAGTACATTCATAGTGTTGTGCAAACATCACTACCATCCATCTCTAGAATTTTTTCATTCTTCCAAAACTGAAATGCTGTACCTATTAAATAGTAACTCCTCATTCCTTTTTCCATTTGGCCGTGCAAACCACTATTGTACTTTCTGATTCTATGAATTTGATTACTCTATGAATTTGAGACACTTTCATACTCACATAAGTGGAATCATACATTAGTGGTCCTTTTGTGTCTTGCACTTAGCATAATGTTTACCACTTTCAGCATTTTTAAAGCATGTGTCAGAATCTGCTTCCTTTTTAAGGCTGGATAATTTTCCACTGTATGAATATATGACATTCTGTTTATTATAATCCTCTTTTATCAACATGGGTTAGACATTTTAGCTGTTATGAATAATGCTTCTTTGAACATGGGTGTAAAAAAATCTCTTTGGTTCTCTGACTTCAATTGTTTTGGGCATATAGCTAAAAAGTGGAATTGTTGGATCATAATGCTATTTTTTATTTGGAAAATTATATTTAATTCTTATAGAAATAAAAAATATTTTAATTATATATATAATTCTATTTTAATTTAATTTATAACTTTTTGATATGCCATATTGTTTTCCATAATGGTTGCCCCAGTTTACATTCCCAATAGCAGTGCACAAGGGTTCCAATTTCTCCACGTTTTCTCCAATGCTTGATACTTTCTCTTTTGTTTTTTTTTGTTTGTTCATTGTTATTTGGATAATAGCCATCCTAATAGTTGCGATATAGTATGGCACTGTAGCTTTAAATTGAGTTTTCCTAATGATTAGTGACAATGAGCAAATTTTCTGAGGGATGCAATATCCAATGACCCAGGAATTAGAAGAAATATACAAACCTGTTCTTACTGCACCTACAGGAATCACATGGCCTTACTGGGTGAAGGACCTTTGTTGGGCTACCACAGCAAAAGGAATCAGAAAGGAAAGGCAATCTCCTGCTCTCTCTCCTCAATTTCCTGTCTCCCTATGGCAATCTGAATGATCAGACCCAAACCGGTGGTAAAGGACAAACAGGGCTGCCAAAGTCCTGGCCACAGGACCTGCACATATTCTAAGAAATGTTGATTAAGAGATTCAGATATCACTTTCCTACCATCTTCTACCTCTTAAAGCATATTTCATACCTGGAAGGAAAGACAGACTATGCTTCTATCTCAAAATATAATTAATAGAATGAATTACTAATTGCATCATCAACAACATCAAATATCAGGCACTCAAGCTGACGTAAGAGTCTTTGTTAAGGGACTTGTGCTATATGCTACAGGTAAAGGGAAGTTATATTGAGATTTAAATGACTGGTGGAAAAAGACATAAACATTCCTTTTGAGAATTGTTTCCCAAAATGATGCTCAGCTATGTGAGCAGCTGTAAGCAAAATGATAATGAATTGGAGCTCAGAAAGATAGTATTAGATTTTCCCAAACATTTAAAATCTATTCTTTTATAACAGGGTCACAAGCTAGAGCTTAGTGGCTATATCTGGCCTGCTGTCCTTTTTTATAAAAAATCAATTTTGGAAAATAGCTATCCTCATTTTTTATCTTATTGTCTATGGCTGACCTTCTGTTACAATGGCAGAGTTAAGTAATTGGGACAGAGACTTGTATGGCTCTCAAAGTCTAGGTTATTGAGTATCTGGCATTTTACTGAAACATTTGCCAATTTGCCAACTCCTGTTTCATAATTTCTTTTACTTGCTTTCTGAAGTGTAAAAGGATTATTACTCTATGTAGATACTATCATGACATATGACACATCTTTAAAGTATTAGAAAAAAGCTTTCTTAAACAAGGATGCTTGCTTAGAAAAATATAGAGACTTTTGTTTCATTAAATTGGATGTCAAATTGCCACAGTTAGCCTGCCAGGCTCCTCCGCCCATGGAATTTTCCAGGTAAGAATACTGCCATTTCCTTCTCTTCCTGACAGGAAGATCTTCGGGGATCTTCCTGACCCAGGAATTGAACCCATGTCTCCCTTGGCTCCTGCATTGGCAGGTGGATTCTTTACCACTGAGCCACTAGGGAAACCTTCAAGGAGCATACTAGCAACTTTTAAATAGTAGGTGTTTCATGGACCAAACTTTTCAGCCAATGGTAATGGAGAAAATTTTTGATTGTTTACAGGCTCAGATTTCTCCTCAGACTCACTGTTAGGATTAACTTGGAACTGACAATCCCACATGCTTGCTCCTGAAGGGATGCCCAAATCAAGCCTCCAACAGACGTCCAATACTCAGTTGCCAAAATTGCCTCCTGGACTCCAGAACAGGGAGGAGACATTGGAAACATGCCAGAGATGCCCTTCACTGAGTGCCTCAGAACACACTCTTCTGCCAAGAGGTCTCTGACTATTTGTTACCATTGGCCAAAAAAAAGCACACACTCAGTTCTAATATAGTTGTCTCACAGGAATTCCTGATAGCAGACTGTGCTGCACAGAAGGTCCAGTCCACTGAGTTCCTTGCAGTGCTCTATTACCTCAACCTCCAGTCGTAGGTCAATGGAACCTCCAATCAATAAGAAATTCCCTTGGCACTTGAGTCACACAATGAATATGTACTTTTGCTGACTCATTAGATTTAGCATTAGAATATCAGCATCATCCCAGACCACAAAGTCTTTGATGTGACTCGCATTGTTACATAGTTTACATAGAATAAAAGTAGAAGAGGAGATGTCAGAATCTGTTATTGTGATGACTGTGCACAACCAAGGGCTAAAGCAATATATAGGAAAGGGCTTTTTTTTTTTTTTTTGCTCCTTTGAACAATACTGGAGTTGTGATCAGAGATACTCTAGTTATAACAGGTTGTTATAAGGTTAAGTAAGTTGGTGTGGGTGGAATGCCCACGAACTCTTATGATACTTTGAATAAACTCATAATGGTGAAAGTAGAGCTGTCAAACTCGACAGGTACAAAGGCAAACAAGTTTCACATGGATTTAATGTTTGGGTCAAAACAGGCAGAACAATATACAGAAAAAATATATATGAAGAGAATAGCAAAAAGTAAAAGAATTCTGACAAGAGACTGAACTCCCACAGTTTGCCCTGTCTTTGGCAAACACAGAAATGAATTTCAACCAGTTACATTTAGGGTTCACCTTCAGGACATGTGGATATTTACATGCTGCCAATGCATAAGGATGTTCAGTTGTATGACTCTTACAGATATGATAGATTAAGAATTTTGAAAATAAACTAAATGATAGTTGACAAAGAATATACAGATTTATCAATGTACACAAATATATACAGTTTCTGTCACACACAGCTCTTCAATTTAGACACAACTGTTCTATGTTACTGTTAATCTCAGAATTAAAAAGCAAAGAGAAAATTCCCTTTTTCTTTCTTAGTCTTGGGCTCTCTTAATCAAGAAGCCACCACATTCTTCCTGGGATACACAGGAATAAGGCCAGGTGGGACAGAGTCATACCTGCATACTAGTGAAGGCGAGTTTTCAACAGTTTCTCTGTGAGGAGAAAACCAAGACAGATATCACAGCCCACATTCTAGCTGTTACATTTCTTCATGGATGTAAAATAGTAGGGCAATTCCATGGGTAGCTTTCCAACTAGATAATCATTCAGTACATTAACTGAGGTTTGAGTGCGTGATTGCAAGCATTTTCCTTAGCCGATCTGTGTTCCAGTCTCCTTTTCTGACAAATAGACAAAATATCAATATCTCTTCAATGCAAGGCTTGATTAGAGGTCACAGATGTATGCTATGTTTCATCTGGAATATCAAGGGTGACTAAAAATGTTTAAAAGCAATCTAAGGTTATTTCTGGTAGTGCGGAGGGATGCACAGATCATGGGAGCATAAGATTTCAGTCTAGAAATGCTGGACTACAATTTTCAGTATCTAAATTGCCAATAGATAAATATTTATTTAATTTTTTTTAAATTGAAATTTTAGATAAACAACAAATCATTTTATTAGTATAAGTATATTCCAACTATTGTGTGGCATATACACATAGTTGAATTTTCCCCCATTTTTTATCTAAAATTCAAATTTAACTCAGCATCTAGTATTTGTCTGTCAACGTTGCCAACTAATCCTTCAGCTATTCTATGGAAACACTTAACCTCAGGCTCATACACACCGACATATGTAGTCATATTTACTGCATAGCAATCACCCATATTATTTGTTCACAGTGTGTATGTCCCTGTCTGTCTGGATGTACCCAAGTAGGTCTCAGGCAGTGGGCTCCAGGGGAAGGGGCTAATTGCACAGCTTGCCTTTGTATCGCGCTGAAGCCACTGGAAGGAAAGATGTGGGGTGCCCACCAGTTCTGCCAGAGGCAGGTGGGTGAGACTTGAGGCTATTTACACTGAATTCTGAGATTGGGAACTGGCCCTGGGATTTGCTGTGAGCTGAGCTTTCTGGAGGATGAAGGCCCTCCTCAATGTCGCCATCAGGTGTTGCCACGGCTTTTCTTGAGCCCCTCCCTGATAAGGAGGCTCATCACCTCATAAGCAGCTCACCACCTGTGGAAATAACAGTCTCTGTTGGTCTACTATTCAGCCCATCTCCTTCATTTCTAGCCAAGGAAAGCTTGCCTCTGGAGGGAAGGGAGTTTCCCTCAAAGCAGGGTATCCAATGAGGACTTCTAATCTCGAATCCTGCTCCTTTCCCGATGAACTCTACTTTCTATTTCCTTTCTTCCTTTTAAAATTTTAGTTGGGGTATAGTTGCTTTCAAATGTTGTGTGAGTATCTGCTGTACAGCAAAGTGAATCAGTTGTACATATAAATAAATACCCTTTTATTGGATTTCCTTCCCATTTAGATAGCCACAGAGTACTGAGTAGAGTTCCCTGTGCTATACAGAAGGTTCTCATAAGTTATGTATTTTATACGTAGTATCAATACTGTAAGAGGAGGGCATGGTAACCCACTCAAGTATTCTTGCCTGGAGAATCCCATGGACAGAGGAACTTGGCAGGGTAAAGTCCATGGAGTCGCAAAGAGTCAGACATGACTGAAGCGACTTAGCATGAACATCAATAGTGTATGTCAATCTAAATCTCCCAATACATCCCATCACCCTTGCCCCAAACTGGTTTTAGAAAAAGCAGAGGAACCAGAGATCAAAATGCCAACACCAGTTGGATTATCAAAAAGCAAGAGAGTTCCAGAAAAACACCTATTTCTGCTTTATTGACTATGCCAAAGCCTTTGACTTTGTGTGGATCACAAAAAAACTGTGCAAAATTCTGAAAAAGATGGGAATACCAGACCACCTGACCTGCCTCTTGAGAAATCTGTATGCAGGTCAAGAAGCAACAGTTAGAACTGGACATGGAACAACAGACTGGCTCCAAATAGGGAAAGGAGTACGTCAAGGCTCTATATTGTCACCCTGCTTATTTAACTTATATGCAAGGTATATCATGAGAAACGCTGGGCTGGATGAAGCACAAGCTGGAATCAAGATTGCCTGGAGGAATATCAATAACCTCAGATATGCAGATGACACTGCCCTTATGGCAGAAAGTGAAGAAGAACTAAAGAACCTCTTGATGAAAGTGAAAAAGGAGAGTGAAAAAGTTGGCTTAAAACTCAACATTTAGAAAGCTAAGATCATGGCATCCAGTCCCATCACTTCATGGCAAATAGACGGGAAAACAGGGGAAACAGTGACAAACTTATTTTTTTGGGCTCCAAAATCACCACAGATAGTGACTGCAGCCATGAAATTAAAAGGTGCTTGCTCCTTGGAAGAAAAGTTATGACCCATCTAGACAGCATATTTATTTTTTTTCCATTTATTTTTATTAGTTGGAGGCTAATTACTTTACAATATTGTAGTGGTTTTTGCCATACATTGACATGAATCAGCCATGGATTTACATGTATTCCCCATCCCGATCTCCCCTCCCACCTCCCTCTCCCCCCGATCCCTCTGGGTCTTCCCAGTGCACCAGCCCTGAGCACTTGTCTCATGCATCCAACCTGGGCTGGTGATCTGTTTCACCCTTGATAATGTACATGTTTTGATGCTGTTCTCTCGAAACATCCCACCCTCGCCTTCTCCCACAGAGTCCAAAAGTCTGTTCTGTACATCTGTGTCTCTTTTTCTGTTTTGCATATAGGGTTATCGTTACCATCTTTCTAAATTCCATATATATGTGTTAGTATACTGTATTGAAGACAGCATATTTAAAGCAGAGACATTACTTTGCCAACAAAGGTCCATCTAATCAAAGCTATGATTTCTCCAGTAGTCATGTATGGATGTGAGATTTGGACTATAAAGAGGGCTGAGCACTGAAGAATTGATGCTTTTGAACTCTGGTTGTTGAAGACTCTTGAGAGTCCCTTGGACTGCAAGGAGATCCAACCAGTCCATCCTAAAGGAAATTAGTCCTGAATATTCATTGGAAGGACTGATGTTGAAGCTGAAACTTCAATACTTTGGCCATCTGATGCGAAGAGCTGATGCCTTTGAAAAGATCCTGATGCTAGGAAAGATTGAGGGCAGGAGGAGAAGGGGATGACAGAGGATGAGATGGTTGGATGGCATCACTGACTCAATGGACATGAGTCTGAGTAAGCCCCGGGAATTGTTGATGGACACGGAGGCCTGGTGTGCTGCAGTTCATGGGGTTGCAGAGTTGGACACAACTGAGTGACTGAACTGAACTGAACTGAACTCTTTCCCCAGTGGTATCCATAAGTTTGCTCTCTACATCTGTGTCTCTATTTCTGCTTTGCAAATAAGTTCATTTCTACCATTTTTCTAGATTACACATATAAATGATATACAATATTTGTTTTTCTCTTTCTGCTTTACTTCACTCTGTATGACAGTCTCTAGGTCTCTCCATGTATCTGAAAATGGCACAACTTTGTTCTTATTTATGGCTAAGTAATATTCCATTGGATATATGCATCACATATTAAAACAAAACAAAACAAAACAAAACATGACAACTTATTTTATTTTGGAGTACCACCACAAAACTTTAAAGAGCTAACACCTATCCTACTTAAACTGTTACAGAAAATTGCAAAGGTAGGTAAACTCCCAAGCTCATTCTATGAGGCCACCATCATCCTAATACCAAACCAGACAGACATGCTACAAAAAAAAAAAACACTGCATGCCAATATCACTGATGAGCAGAGATGTAAAAATCCTCAGCAAAATTCTAGCAAACCAAATCCAGCCACATATTAATAAGACCATACATCATGACTAAGTGGGCTTTATCCCAGGGATGCAAGGATTCTTCAATATTCACAAATCAATCAATGTGATACACCATATGAACAAATTGAAAGATAAAAACCATATGGTTATCTCAACAATGCAGAGAAAGCCTATGACAAAATTCAGCACCCATTTATGAAAAAACTCTCCAGAAAGCAAGCATAGAAGGAACATACCTCAACATAATAAAAGCCATATATGACAAGCCCACAGTAAACTTTATCCTCAATGGAGAAAAATTGAAAGCATTTCCTCCAAAATCAGGAACAAGACAAGAGTACCCACTCTCACCACTACTATTCAACATAGTTTTGGAAGTCTTAGCCACAGCAATCAGGGAAGAAAAAGAAATAAAAGGAATACAGATTGGAAAAGAAGAAGTAAAAATCTCACTGTTTGCAGATGACATGATCCTCTACATAGAAAACCGTAAAGACACCCCCAGAAAATTACTAGAGCTAATCAATGAATTTAGTAAAGTTTCAGGACCTTCTCACCTCAATCTCTGCCTCTGGCTCAGGGCTATATGATCAGGAAGAAACCATTTATGTTTCAGCTTCTCTCGGGGAGGGAAAAGATTGGCTCAGCACCCCAACTTTTCCTGACGGGCTCCCCAAAGCACTGGCTTTTGGTCTTTCTAGTCATGGAGCTCATGTAGGCTTGATACAGACTAGCCACCTGGGGGAGAATGGTGACGATAGCTTAAACTGTTAGTTACCGAAGACCCTTCCTTTCTGCTAGGCATAGAGTGAGTGAATGAAAAATTCTAGGTCTCAGCCTCTCGGTGTGAGGTTAGAAGTAGGTCTATGCATCCAATAACCCATCTATTCCAGGGATGCCCAAAGAAATGGCATCTGACTTTCCAGTCTTGGGGTTCTGATAGGTCTAGCACATCCTAACCATCTGGGGGAGAATAGAAGTTTGAACTTGTAGAGGCCATAGATCCTCCCCTGCTCAGGACCAAGTGAGCAGACAAAAATACAGCAGCTTGCTTCTCCTTGCAGAGGGAAAGAGTTGCTGGAAAGCCCCCAAATCTTCAGCCAGCGTGATGAATAGAGATCTTCTCCTGTGAAAGGCCAGTTCATGAACTGATTTGGAGGAGTGACTACTTTGTCTAATGTTCAGACATCAACACCAAGAGTCAAAAAGAATAATAATAATAAATCAGGCAAACATGCTCCAAACTAAAGGAACACGATGAATCTCCAGAATCTAACCTTAATGAAATCAAGATACATGATTCACAGAGATTGACAGAGAATTCAAATTAAGTGTCATAATGTTGTTCACACAATCAAGAGAACAATACATGAACAAAGCAAGAATTTCAATAAACTGAAAGACAATCTTAACAAGTACCACATAGAATTCATGGAGCTGAAGAACACAATAACTGAAGTGAAAAATCTACTAAAAGAGTCAACTGAGACTAGATCAAGCAAAAAAAAAAAAAGATAATCAATTGGAAATAATTTAGTCAGAAGATTAAAAAAAAGAGTGGGAAATCATATGGGATACTGTCACATAGATTATGCCTTGTGGGAGTCCCAGATGGAGAAGAGAGAGATAGAACCAGAAAGTTTATTTGAATAGCTTCTTTTCTTCTTTGAAGAAATAATGGATGAAAACTTCCCAAATTTAGAGAGAGAAATGACACACATATCCAAGAAATCTAGTAGATCCCAAATAAAGAAGCCCAATAGATTCTAAACATGTAACCAGAGAAATACACAGTGAGGCACATTTTAATTAAACTGTCAAAGGTCAGAGATAATTTTGAAAACACCAAGATGAGTAACTTTTCACATACAAAAGAACCTTTTAAGACTATGAGTGAATTTTTGAGGAGAAGACTTGCAAAGGGAGTGGGATTATAGATTCAGACCACTTAAAGAAAAAAAATGCCAACCAAAAATATTACACCTGGTAATACTGTTCTTTAATAATTAAGGGGAGAAAGAGACTCTGCCTACACAAAAAGCAAATAAAAAAAAAAAGCGGATCAAGGACGGAGTCTATAAGATTGCAACACAAGTTAACATAAAGTAAGGGTTGTATGTGGTGAGGCTGACAGAGGATCTACTTCATCTTCTGAGGGAAGAAAGATGCCTGCAATCCAGTTGCTATTTCTCAAAAAGACCATATCCTGCCTGCAGTTCAGGAATTGAAGAAACCGTTGTTCCTAAGCCACAGAATTCATCTTTTCCTTGATCTAGCAAAAATGTGCCCATTTGTGACAATGAACTTTTGGGCAATTAGAAAACAAGATTAAAGACAAGGAAATCCCAGTCACTGTCTTCTGAAAGCTCTCCTCAAGACTGAGACAATGGTCTTTGCTCTCCTTGACATTGTTTATTGATCTTTCTTTCTTTTCTGTTAAAAACTATAAAGTAACAGTGAGCATTGAAAAAAAAAGAAAAGATTCCATATATATGTGTTAGTATGCTGTAATGTTCTTTATCTTTCTGGCTTACTTCACTCTGTATAATGGGCTCCAGTTTCATCCATCTCATTAGAACTGATTCAAATGAATTCTTTTTAATGGCTGAGTAATATTCCATGGTGTATATGTACCACAGCTTCCTTATCCATTCATCTGCTGATGGGTTAAGGGAGTTCATTCCTACTTGCCTGCTTCACAAGAAATGCTAGAGAGAGTTGCTCTAGTTGAAACAAAAGGATCCTAAACAGGAACACAGCATAGGAGAGTATGAAACTCTTTGGGAAAGGTAAATATATGGAAAAATAGAGAATACTTTATTATTGTAATGGTGTTGGGAAAGAAATGATTTTAATTATAGTATTAAAGGCAGAGGACAAAAGTATTAAGATAAATATTGAAACAACTATAATTTAAAAATACTTTAAAAAAATCAACTCAAAATGGATTAAATACTTAAATATAAGACTTGAAACTGCAAAAATCCTAGAAGAAAACATAAGGAAGAGCTTCATGACATTGATCTTGAAAATTACTTCATGGATTTTACATCAAAATCACAGGCAACAAAACCAAGTGAAACTATATCAAATTAAATATCTTCTGTACCACAAAGGAAACCCTCAACAGAGAAGACAGGCAACTTATGGAATGGGACAAAATATTTGCAAACCATTTATCTGAGAAGAGGTTAAGCTCCAAATTATATGAGGAACTCCTATAATTTAATAGCAAAAGAAGTAATAACTCACTTTAAAAATTGGCAAAGGAGTTGAGAAGAATTTCTCCAAAGAAGACATACATGACAGCAGAGATATGGAAAGATGCTTAACATTATTAATCATCTGTGAAAAGCAAATTGAAACCACAATAAGATATCACTTCATTGCTGCCAGATTGGCTATTATTTTAAGATGATAAAAGATAACAAATGTTGATAATGTGGAGAAACTGGAACACTTGCATATTGTTGTTGGGTATGCAGAATGGTGCAGCCACTATGCAGAGCAGTGTGAAATATCATATGATCCAGTGATCCCATCTGGGTATTTATCCAAAAGAATTGAATCAGGATCTTGAAGAGACATTGACACTTCCATGTTCACTGCAGCACTATTAACAATAGATAAGATGTGGAAACAACCTAAGTGTCCACCAACAGATGGATGAGTAGAGAAAATGTGGTGTATGCATACAGTGGAATATTATTCTGCCTTTAAAAAGAAAGGAATTGAGCCATATATGACAACATGAATGAACCTTGCTTGCATGCTAGTCACTCTGTCATGTCCAACTCTTTGTGACCCTTTGGACTGTAGCCTGCCAGGCTCCTCTGTCCGTGGGATTTTCCAGGCAAGAATACTGAAATGAGTTGCCATTTCCTCGCATAGTGGATCTTCCTGACCCAGGGATTGAACCCATGTCTCCTGCATTGCAGGCAGATTCTTTACCCATTGAGCCATTGTGGAAGCCACCCCCCACCCCATCCCCTGTCAAATGAACCTTGAGGACATGTTAAGTGGAAAAATCCAGTCATAGAAAGATAAATACTGCATGCTTCTATTTACACAATATATATAAAACGGTCAAAGTCATAGAATCAAAGAGTGAAACGATGATTTCCAGTGTCCAGGAGAAGGGGTAAATGGCAAGTTACTAGTCAGCAGGCACAAAGTTTCAGTTAAGTGAGGTGAATAAGCTCTAGAGATCTGCTACATAACATTGTACCATAGTCAGCAATAATGTATAATTTAAATTTCATTGAAAGTGTAGATATAATGTTAAATGTTCTTACCACAATAAACTTTAAAAATTTTAAGTATTAAGATGTAATAATTAAGAGTTTTTAATTCCTAAACTTTTAACAAAAATGAGTTGTTTTCTTCAATTGCTCATTGGTTGAAATAAAATCACTAATCAAAAATTTTTCATTTATCCAATTGATAGTCATGCTCTATAGAAATAGTATTTTGGAAGCTATATTCTGATTACCATATCCAGGTGACTGATTAACATACACCTCAGGGAAAAGAAATCCTAGTATGGAGTTCTCTTTCAATAAGTGCACATGTCTTAAAATGACTCCCATGAACACCAACATCTGCGGACTAAAATTCATTTTTTTCACTTTCACCAAATCCACATCACCAAAATTCCAAGCTACTATCTTAGAGCTTCTTGTAGCAGGTAGCCTGTGGAAATTTATAGGCACCACAATGGAGTATTTCCTAAAAGTAATGTGTAAGGAAACTTCTTTATCACACTAAAAGATCAATTTGTAATGGTCTGACATAGTAAAAATATTTTAGCTATTCTGGAACCTTACTGATACATTTTATAATTACTTACTAGATATGTTTTATAATTGCCTTGTGTAATTAGAAGGAACTTTTGATAATTATTTTGGTATTACATATATAGGACAATTTAAGGAGAATATTTTTTCTGCTAAGTTATACCCATGTTGTCAAGGGAGTTCTTTTTTGGTTTTATTATTTTTTTTAACTGAAGGATAATTGCTTTACAAAGTTGTGTTTGTTTTCGCCATACAATAATGAGAATCAGTCGTTGTATAAGTATATATGTATCTTCCCTGCCTCTTGAGCCTCCCTCCCACACCATCCCGCATCCCACCCCTCTAGATTGTCACAGAGAGCTAGGCTGAGCACTGTCAGGGGAGTTTTCAATACATAGTGTTAAAACTGAAAAATATTACATGCATTTTTTAAATCATGAAATTAATTTAATCCTCTTTTGAATTGCCCACATTTTATTCTATGTCCACCAACAGAATCTATTTGAAAGAATCAAAGGCTTAATAGGCTCTCTGCTCACAGATGTCAGCCTCTTTTAGAGCACAGAGGAAAGGAAATTTAATAAATAACTGATGACTCAGTTATTTACCATTCTCCTCATTAGGACCTGACAGGCTCTCCCAAATTACAGGGGGGATCAGAAACTCAGGCTGTCCAATAGAATAACTCATTCCCTCAGACTCATACACATGAAAAGACACATAACAGTTATAGTGATGGTAGAAGCCTTAATAGGTCTGTTATAGATGCATGGATACTATCCTTTCTCTATGAATATCTTTGCTAACTGTTTCTACCTCTGACCATTAGATAGCATATTCCAGTTGTCATGGAAACCAGAATATCAGCATAACAATCACTTTTACATTAGCTTTCTTAGGAAACTGAAGTACAAATTCTTCCTCAGAATCACTACATTAATTCAATAAATGAATACATGAATAAAATACTAAGAGATTATTTCAGCAATTCTCCCAAAATTTATTATTGGAATAAAATAAAAGAATTTTGAAACAATGAGTTAAATTGGAAGAAAAGGATAGTTAATTATTCTGGATTTCCTGTCAGACACATAAAAACCAGGTTCACTGTCTGTTAAGGACCACCTTAGAACCTGAAAAAACAGATGCTTGTGCTGAAAGGGATTTCAAAATACATATAGCCCCAAACCCAGTGTCAACATTTAATAGCTCCAAATGACCTGATTCACAAGATTATCACATTCTTTCCTTACCTTAAATTTATCATCAAAATCAAAGCATTGTACCACAGCTTAGTGGTTTATTTATTACTCAGATGCTAAAACTAAATGACTGACTGACTGAATCAATGAATGAAGTAGAACAAAGAATGTTAAAATTTGAACATCTAGATGACCCTAAGCAGGAAGCAGAAGCTGAGTAAAATGTGAGCAGGAGATTTTTCCCTCCACCAAAATTCTTGTTGGTAATGGAGATAGTTGATTAAAGCAGTCCCCAAGAATGTACTGAGGTCATGTCCAAGAATTTTTGGTACTTTTGGAACAATTTGGTGAGGAGAAAATTTAGTGACTGTTCAGATATAGTACTCTCAGATATAATACTAGGAAAACCAGGCATGGAAGAGCTGCCTGGGCTAAGGAAACTGGCAAATTTTTGGAGAAATGCTTATGAAAATGGTAGGATGAAGAAAATGATTACAGAAAAGATAAACTGACTTCTAGTTCCAAAAAAATTGACACTGAATAACTTTCCATTTTTCTCTTCTCTAAATACCATGGGAGCAAAAGGCAAAGGGTTTGGAAAGATATACCCATCTGAATGCACAGTTCCATAGAAGAGCAAGGAAAGGTAAGAAAGCCTTCTTAAGTGAACAATGCAAATAACGAGGAAAACAATAGAATGGGAAAGACTAGAGATCTCTTCAAGAAAATTAGAGATACCAAAAGAACATATCATGCAAATATGGGCACAATAAAGGACAGAAATGATATGGACCTAACAGAAGCAGAAGAGATTAAGAAAAGGTGGCAAGAATACACAGAAGAACTATACAAAACAGATCTTAATGGCCCAGATAACCACAATGGTGTGGGCACTCACCTAGAGCCAGATATCCTGAAGTATGAAGGCAAGTGGGCCTTAGGAAGCATTATTATGAACAATGGAGGAAGCTAGCAGAGGTGATGAAATTCCAGGTGAGCTATTTCAAATCCTAAAAGATGATGCTGTTAAAGTGATGCACTCAACATACCAGCAAATTTGGAAAATTCAGCAGTGGTCATAGAACTGGAAAAGGTCAGTTTTCATTCCAATCCCAAAGAAGGTCAATGCTAAAGAATGTTTTAACTACCTCACAATTGCACTCATTTCACATGCTAACAAGGTAATGCTCAAAATCCTTCAAGCTAGGCTTCAACAGTACATGAACTGAGAACTTTCAGACATACCAGCTGGATTTAGAAAAGGCAGAGGAACCAGAGATCAAAATGCCAACATCCACTGGATCCTAGAAAAAGCAAGGATATATCAGAAAAAAACATCTACTTCTGCTTTGTTGACTACCCTAAAGCCTTTGACTGTGTTGTTGTTCAATTGCTAAGTCGTGTCTGATGCTTTGCAATCCCATAAACTGCAGCATGCCAGGCTTTCCTGTCTTTCAGTTTCTTCCCGAGTTTGCTCAAATTCATGTCCATTGAGTCAATGATGCCATCCAGCCATCTCATCCTCTGTCGTCCCCTTCTCCTCTAGCCCTCAATCTTTCCCAGCATCAGGGTCTTTTCCAATGAGTCAGCTCTTCACACCAGGTGGCCAAAGTATTGAAGTTTCAGCTTCAGCATCAGTCCTTCCAACAAACAGAATATTCAGGGTTGATTTCCTCTAGGATTGACTGGTTTGATCCCCTTGCTGTCCAAGTGACTCTCAAGACTCACAATTCAAAAGCATCAATTCTTTGGCACTCAGACTTCTTTATGGCACAACTCTTACATCCATACATGACTACTGGAAAAGCCATAGCTTTGACTAGACAGATCTTTGTCGGCAAAGTGATGTCTCTGCTTTTTAATACACTGACTTGGTTTGTTATAAATTTTCTTCCAAGGAGCAAGTGTCTTTTAATTTCGTGGCTGCAGTCACCATCTGAATTGATTTTGAAGTCTAAAAATATGAAATCTGACACTGCTTCCACATTTTCCCCAACAATTTGCCATGAAGTAATAGGACCAGAAGCCATGATCTTCATTTTCTGAATGTTGACTTATTTCATATAATGTACTCTGCATATAAGTTAAATAAGCAGGGTGACAATATACAGCCTTGACTCACTCCTTTCCCTATTTTGAACCAGTCCATTGTTCCATGTTCAGTTTGACTGTGTGGATCATAGGTAACTGTGGAAAATTCTTAAAGAGACCACAAAAAACAAACAAAAATTCTTAAAGAGATGGCAATACCAGACCACCTTACCTGTCTCCTGAAAAATATGCATGCAAGTCAAGAAGCAACAGTTAGAACTGAACACGGAATAATCGACTGGTTTGAAAATGGGAAAAGAGTAGGTCAAGGCTACATATTGTCACCCTGCTTATTTAACTTATATGCAGAGGGCATCATGCAAAATGCCAGGCTGGATAAAGCACAAGCTGGAATCAAGATTGCCAGGAGAAATAACCTTGGATATGCAGATAACACCACCCTATTGACAGGGAAAAAAAGAGGAACTAAAGAACTTCTTGATGAAGGTGAAAGAGGAGAGCAAAAAAGCTGGCTTAAAAGTCAACACTCAAAGAACTAAGATCATGACATCTGATCCCATCACTTCACGGTAAACAGGCATGTACACAATGGAAACAGTGAATGCCTTTATTTTCTTGGTCTTCAAAATCACTGTGGATGGTCACTGTAGCCATGAAATTAAAAGATGTTTGCTCCCTGGAAGAAAAGCTATGACAAACCTAGACAGTGTATTAAAAAACAGAGACATCACTTTGCCAACAAGGGTCTGTCTAGTCAAAGCTATGGTTTATCCAGTAGTCATGTATGGATGTGAGAGTTGTACCATAAAGAAGGCTGAGCACAGAAGAACTGATACTTTTGAATTGTGGTGTTGGAGAAGACTCTTGAGAGTCCCTTGGACAGCAAGAAGATCAAACCAGTAATCCTAAAGGAAATCAACCAAGAATATTCATTGGAAGGATTGATGCTGAAGTTGAAGTTTCAATACTTTGGCCACTTGATGCAAAGAACTGATTCATTGTAAAAGAACCTGATGCTGGGAAAAATTGAGGGCTAGAGGAGGAGGGGGTGACAGAGAATGAGATGGTTGGATGGCATCATCGAATCAATGGACATGAATTTGAGCAAACTCTGGGAGATAGTAAAGGACAGGGAAGCCTGGTGTGCTATAGTCCATGGGGTAACAAAGAACTGGACAAGACTGAATGACTGAACAAAACAAAACAAAAATTCAGCAATCATAAAAGGACTCTGAAGATAGAAGAAAGAGCTGGCAGGCCATAGAACTTAAGACTTGAGGAAAGACACCACTGTGAATCTCTTGGACTTTCTCCATATCTCTTATATATTCCTAAGTTCCAAAGAAACCCACAACCTGGAAGTTCCCACAGGCATAAAACAAACACATAAGAAAGCAAACTCTTTCTGTCCAAAGGAGTTGAAAAAAGCCAACCAGTTAAACATCTGTCCAGAAGAGCCACCGTATTCAACAATAGAAGCAGTGGTGACTCAATCAACAGCGGGGGTGTGGTCATGAAGGCCAAGCCAGGGACCTGTTCCAGAGGCCATGCATGGAGCAGTGGTGGGTTAGACCACCACAGTATCAGCAACCAAGACCAGTATTTCATCTGCTCCCATACAGTGACTATGGGCACACAGGTGAAACCTGCAGAGATTGAGAGGGAGACTAGTAGAACCAGAACGAAGCCAACCAGAGTAATACTGAATAGGGCTTGAAAATTAAATTACCATTTGAACTAAAGGTCACAAAAGTTGACCAGGATCTATAAGCTAGACCTAAAAAAGGATGAGTGCCTCTCTGTTGAAATAGAATATTTACATAAAATCAAGTATATTACAACACAGTAAAGTGTCCAGGATTTGTTGGAAAGTCACTCATCATACCAAGAACCATGAAGAACAACTTGAGATGGATACACTGCTCCATAGTGCTCAGGAACACAGGACGGAAGATAAATATGAGGCTGCTACATTAGGGATTATGCTCGTCCCTAGGCAACTATAAAACCTACAGACTATCATTGATAATATGTTCATAGATGTTTTACATTTATGCTATTGTAAAATTAATTTTAAAAACAAAATTTAGGTACATTTGATGAATACCACACTAACTTATCAACAGAATACATAAGCACACACACACAGTTTCTGTAATATATGTTTATTCAGGTTAGAGAGACTGAGATTACCACAGTTTTACTTCCTATTAGCAAGCATAGGGGCATCCCCTGAGTGGCCAGCCAAGGGACTCGAAAGCAAGAAGAACCTGTCTCAAACCTCCTAGGACCCATAGTGTATGTCTCAGACAAGTCCAGAAATATACCTGTATATAAACCAAAAGAAGACTTTCAACCTTTTTTGTGTAAGGAAAAAAATGAAAAAGGAAACCAGGACACATAGCCTTTATACACAGAAGATAAATAAGATAAATATTGGTAGGATTGCCAGATTTAACAAATAAAATAACAGAAAGTCCAGTTAAACCTGAATTTCAGTTACACAACAAATATTTCATTTATCATGCTTACACTAAAAAAATTCTTCATATGACGTTGAAATTAATTGAGTGTTCTATATTTTATCTGGCAACTTCTGCACTGAAATCATTCACAACTCTACTTCCTAATCAGAGAGATCCACAGAGACATTTGTGGGCTTGAATTCTAGCTCTGCCACTCACTACCTCTGTTACTTTCAGTATAATGTTTCTGTTTCCTAGTTTTATCTTCCTAGTTTTATTTGCAGGGAGTATTTTTTTAACACTACAGAGAATTCCTCTTAATTTAACACTCTCAATAGTTTTCTATATAAAACAATTAGTCCAAGTTTCATTGGGCCAACTTTCTTTAAATAATACATTTCATTTCTTCCTTTCTCTATAACCTCAAAGACAGGAGATTTCCTAAAGCTCGTATAATAGTAAATTACCCAGGCATCAGTTTGGGGATTTAAAAACCAGTTATTTCCTTTTTTTGGAAGTGAGAGGTATGTGAATTGGGTGTGTGAGTCTTTCAGCATTTTTTGATATCTCTTTGCTGTGCTTCAGGAGAGAAGTGACTATTGCCATGACTATTCATTGCATTGTTTTTATAGTAAAACAAAACAGCTGATAACAAAGTAGCACTAGAAGGGATAGAATAATCAATGTAAGGTCTCTGTGTGTGTGTAAGTGCTCAGACATGTCCGACTCTTTGAGACCCCATGGACTTTAACCAACCAGGCTCCTCTGTCCATGGAATTTCCTAGGCAAAAATACTGGAGTGGGTTGCCATTTCCTTCTCCAGGGGATCTTTTAACCCCAGGACTGAACCTGCATCTATTGCATCTCCTGCATTGGTAGGTGGATTCTTTATCACTGCACCACCCTATGCATCCAACAAAAGAATGAGATGGATTTAAATATATTAATATAGAAAGAGAATCATATGACATTCCAAAAGATAACATGTCATTAATTTAAAATTCCATACAGATGGAAAGCAATATTCTTTATATTATTTTATTTTAACATAAAGGCATCCATATTTATGAAAAAAGATCTTTAATGGCATATACAAAACTGATAAAATAGATTTGATCCACTTCTTTCAAGAAGTGGAAGAAGAAGAATATACTCAAGTAATGAGTATCTAATTAGATACTAATATTGCAGTCATATTGTAAGATTTAACTAGGAGAATGTACTTCTATTTAATTTATGCACCTAAATAATAGTTTCTGAAAAACAATAAAACAATGAAAAGATATAAAGTTTATGTCAAGAATATACTTAAATAATTGAAGAATGGGACAATATTAATACAACATAAAAGAGAATTCAAGGGGAATCACTTTGAAAACACATAGAAGACATTTTATACTTAGTAAGAAATTGTGTACAACTAAGAAAAAAAGCTAAAGAAAAACATTAAAAATTAATATAATTGGAGGTAGTGACAAATTCAACAATAAATAAAATTTACTCAAATATAGAAATCAAGAATTTTTAAACAGATTAGTCAGAGTGAAAAGAGAAAAAATGGATAAAAAGTAAAAAGAACTTTTAGTGATAAAGCAGAGGCAAAAAAATGAAAGTGTAGAAAATGACATAAATTTGTAAGTCACAGTGCAAAGAAAAGTGAGAGAGACTGAAGAATAAGCAATATTTGAAGAAAAGATGGACAAAAGTTCTCCAAAAAATATTGAGAAAAATCAAGTACCAGATTCAAGAGGTGATCCTGAAAAGCACAGGCTAAGAGGAAACTTGAAAAACCATCACAGGAAAAAAGACCCTTAACATTTCTCAGGGTCCAATCAGAAAAAAAAAGCATATCAGTTAGACTGTAGTCAGAAAACAGAAACCACACAAGTTGCCAAGAGTGAAGATTGAATAGAGGGAATCGGCTAAATAGGCTGGGAGCATCTAAATAAACACAAAAGGAAGACTAAATTTATATAGAGAAAAAAGAAATGCCATTACTGAAGCTGGGCAAGCCAAAGGAAGATCTGGGTGTTCTGAAAACTGTAAGAGGGGAGGATGGTTCCCTCAGTGCTAGAACTCGGACCTCTGAGGAAAAGAGACTGCATAGCTAGTGTTGGTTCCTAAAATGGTTCAGCAAAGGAAAACCACACACCAGGGAATGCTATCTTTGAGAAGAGGGAGCTTCCAGGCTGGTGCTGAGCCTCAGAATCTCAGAGGAGGATCCCAGTCCACACACTAGTTGGGACCCAGACCTGTCAGCAAAGGGGACCCCAGAAAACTTGCTGTTGGTCTTTCTGAGTGGTGCAATCATGAGTGCCTTGGAGTTGGAGGATAAACAGAAGAATGGACATTGCTGAAGGTCCTTTACTAATATGACACTATAAAGAATGGGAAGCAGAGAGGGAACCCTTTCTTTCACTCCCCCTTTCTCCCTTCCGTTTTAACCATTTTAACCTTGGTTGAGTTATGATGAGGTTTGCATGTATTTCAATTTTTGGTGCACCCATAAAAATACTCTTTGTTCATTTCAATTTACATTTTTTGTTGATTACACATAGAAATATGATGGATTTTTATATACTAAAAATGTGCAACCTTGTTAAACTCAATTATTAGAATGGCTTTTTAGTAAATTCTTTGGGATTCTTTGTCAGGAATTATGACATCTGAAAATAAAGACAGTTTTATTTTTTATGTTTTATAAAATATCTTTTCCTTGTTTAATTTTAATACCAATGGACACCAATATGTTTAAGACGAGTGTTGAGAGCACACTTCTTTGTCTAGTTCCCAAACTTAGGGGGAAAAGCATTGTCATTCACCATTAAATACGATGTTGAGTGTAAAAACTTTTTATTTGTACCATACTTGAGTTTGAGGAAGTTTCTACTTATTACATGTTCTTGCATGATTTTTTGTCAATTTGAAAAGGGAACCCTCTTACACTGTTGGTGGGAATGCAAACTAGTACAGCCGCTATGGAAAACAGTGTGGAGATTTCTTAAAAAACTGGAAATAGAACTGCCATATGACCCAGCAATCCCACTTCTGGGCATACACACTGAGGAAACCAGATCTGAAAGAGACACGTGCACCCCAATGTTCATAGCAGCACTGTTTATAATAGCCAGGACATGGAAGCAACCTAGATGATTTGGACAAATTCATATTGAATGTTGTTAAATGTTTCTGTATTGATTGAGAATACTTTCTTTTCTTTTGTCTTCATATGGTGAATTGCATGAATCGATTTTTGAATTTTTTTTTGTTGTTGTTTAGTCACTAAGTTGTGTCTGACTCTTTGCAACCCCATAAACCGTAGCCCTCCTCTGTCCATGGGATTTCCCAGGCAAGAATACTGAAGTGGTTTGCCATTTCCTTCTCCAGGGGATCTTCCTGACCCAGGAATAGAACCCTGGTCTCCTGCATTGCAGGCAGATTCAGTTTAGGCCAACTTGAAATTCGTGAGTATTTCCCATTTGTTGATGATATATTATCATTTTTCCATGTACTGTTAGATTCAATTGGCTAGTATTTTGTTAAGGATGCTTGCCTCTATATTAATGAGTCATTAGTCAGTAGTTTCAATTGTTTAACATGTTTTTATCTTTTTATGCCTTCAGTAAAATTCTGTTCTCATGAAATGAGTGTGAAGTAAATCCTTTATTTTCTATTTTATAGAAAAATTTGTGTAGAATTGGTAATATTAAGCATTTTGTAGAATTCTCCCCAAAGAAATTTGGCTCTGAAGTTTTCATTGTTGGAATGATTTTCACTATTAATATAATCTCTGGAAAAGATGTAGAACTATTAATTCAGAGGAACCAGAGATCAAATTGCCAACATCTGCTGGATCATCGCAAAAGCAAGAGAGTTCCAGAAAAACATCTATCTCTGCTTTATTGACTATACCAAAGCCTTTGACTGTGTGGATCACAACAAACTTTGGAAAATTCTGAAAGAGATGGGAATACCAGACCACCTGACCTGTGTCTTGAGAAATCTGTATGCAGGTCAGGAAGCAACAGTTAGAACTGGACATGGAACAACAGACTGTTTCCAAATAGGAAAAGGAGTACGTCAAGGCTGTATAGTGTCACCCTGCTTATTTAACTTATATGCAGACTACATCATGATAAATGCTGGACTGAATGAAGCACAAGCTGGCATCAAGATTGCCAGGAGAAATATCAATAATCTCAGATATGCAGATGACACCACCCTTATGGAAGAAAGTGAAGAGGAACTAAAGAGCCTCTTTTTTAAAAAAAAATATTTATTTATTTATCTTGGAGGCTAATTACTTTACAATATTGTATTGGTTTTGCCATACATTGACATGAATCAGCCACGGGTGTACATGTAAACAGCCTCTTGATGAAAGTGAAAGAAGAGAGTGAAAAAGTTGATTTAAAGCTCAACATTCAAAAAACTTAAGATCATGGCACCCAGTTCCATCAATTCATTGCAAATAGATAGAGAAACAGTGGAAACAGTGGCAGACTTTATTTTTCTGGGCTCCAAAATCACGGCAGATGGTGATTGTAGCCATGAAATTAAAAGATGCTTACTCCTTGGAAGGAAAGTTATGACCAACCTAGACAGCCTATTAAAAAGCAGAGACATTACTTTGCCAACAAAGGTCCGTCTAGTCAAAGCTATGATTTTTCCAGTAGTCATGTATGGATGTGAGAGTTGGACTATAAAGAGGGCTGAGCACTGAAGAATTGCACCAATTGGTGCTTTTGAACTGTGGTGTTGGAGAAGACTCTTGAGAGTCCCTTGGACTGCAAGGAGATCCAACCAGTCCATCCTAAAGGAGATCAGTCCTGGGTGTTCATTGGAAGGACTGATGTTGAAGCTGAAACTCCAATACTTTGGCCACCTGATGCGAAGAACTGACTCATTTGAAAAGACCCTGAAGCTGGGAAAGATTGAAGGCGGGAGGAGAAGGGGATGGCAGAGGATGAGATGGTTGGATGGCAGCACCGACTCAATGGACATGAGTTTGAGTAAACTATTGGAGTTGGTGATGGGCAAGGAGGACAGGTGATGGGCAGGGAGGACAGGTGATGGACAGCGTGCTGCAGTCCTTGGGGTTGCAAAGAGTCGGACACGACTAAGTGACTGAACTGAACTGAACTGAATGCTGTAGATTTCTTCTTGAATGACTGCTGATAGTTTATTTCAGACAGTAGTTGATATAAGGTATGTTGTTGAATTTATGCACAAAAACATTTATAATATTTCCTTATTATATTTTTAATGTTTATAGTGTTTGTAGTGATATCCGACCTTTAACTTCTGGCAATTGGTAATTTTTTCTTCTTTTTTGATCGATTATTTTTTTCTGGTCAGTCAGGTTAGGGTGCTATCAATTTTCTTATAGTGAAAGAATCAGCTTATATTTTCATTCATTTTCCTTATTGATTTTCTTCTTTCAAGTTCATTGATTTCTACTCTTATTTTCTGATTTCATTCTTCTTGCTTGCTATGGGTATAATTTGCTCTTCTTTTGCTAATTTCTTAATGTGGTAGTTTAGATAATTGATTAGGGATCTTTATTTCCTCTTCCAAACATCTCATGCTATAAATTTCTCTCTAAATATTGCTTTAAAAAGCATCACAAAAATTTGGATATCTTGTGTTTTATTTTTATTCCTTTCAAAATAGTTCCAATCTTTTCTATAAGAAAGATAAAAAGATCTATAAACATCTTCCCATTTGACATATTATTTATGAATGATTAATTTTAGAACAATGGAATTTAAAAAATATTTTTCTATAATTTATTTCTAGTTTAATTCCATTATGGTCAGAGAAGATATATTGTATAATTTTAACATTTTAATTTTATTGAAGATTTTTAGTGGTCCAAAATATGGTTTATTTTGGTAAATGATGCATATGCATTTGAAAATAATATTTATTATGCCAGGTGCTGTGTGGAGTGCTTCATAAATATCAATTAGATCAGTTATTTGATAGTCTTGTCTAAATCTTTTTCAAACTTACTATTTATGAGTTTTTCAGAAAATAGTGTTAGAACATCTAACTCCAAATGCCTAACTTTCTATTTCTTCTTTAATTTCCTTCTTTTTTGTTTCAGTTATTCTGAAGCATAGTTAAGCACATATCTGAGCTTCCCAGGTGACACTAGTGGTAAAAGATCTGCCCGCCAAGGCGGAAGATGAAAAAGATGCATGTTCCATCCCTGGAGTAGGAAATGGCTACCCACTCCAGTATTCTTGCCCGGAAAATTCCAGGGACAGAGGAGCCTGGGGCTGCAGAGTCAGACTGAGCACACACGCAAGGCACATACTCATTTGGGATTTTCAATCCTTCAACTGAATCCTTTAGCATTGTTATGCCCTTCTTCATCCCTTAAATGACCCTTGTTTTGAAATATAATTTTTACTATAGTAATATACCCACTCCAGCATTATGTTTAATGTTTGCATGTTTTGTCTTTTTCCATTATTTTACTTTATTAAATGGATGTTTGAGGGTATGTTTGACATAAAACACGCTGTTACACATTTAAACTATGCAGTACAGTTTTCAACATATATATGTGTGTGCGCTCAGTCAGTTAGTTTTGTTTGGCTCTCTGCGACCCCATGGACTGTAGCCCACTAGCTTCTTCTGACCATGGAATTTTCAAGCAAGAATACTGGAGTGGGTTGCCATGCCCTCCTCCAGGGGATCTTCCAGACACAGGGGTCTAACCCATGTTTCCTGCTGCAGGTGCATTCTTTACTGCTGAGCCACCCAGGAAGCCTTTTGACATATATATGAGCTCATAAAGCTATCTCCACTCTCAAGATGATGACATTTCATTGATTCCTAGAAGCTTCTTCATTCCTCTGATAATCCTTTCTCGTTCTCACTCTTTGCACCCTCCTTCCTATTCCATGGTTACTCATAGGGCTTGAATTTTGTATGATTTCATACTAATGCAATAATGCAGTGTGTGCTTATATTTTGCTGGTCTTGTTTCACTATGATAATTGTTTTGAGATTCATGTATATTGTAGCATATATTACTAACTCATTTCCATTACTGATATATTTCTATAGATATCTGGATAGATAGGTATAGAGACGTAGCTGTAGGTATAGATGTAGGTAGAGGTATGTGTGTGCATGCTCAGTTGTTTCAGTCGGGTCTGACTCTTTGTGACCCTATGGACTATGGCCCACCAGACTCCTCTCTCCATGGGAGTCTCCAAGCAAGAATACTGGAGTGGGTTGCCATGTGCTCCCCCAAGGGATCTTCTTGACCCAGGGATCTAACCTGAGTCTAGGTGCATCTCCTGTGTTGCAGTTGGAATCTTTACTGCTGAGCCACTGGAGAAGCCCAGGTATAGGTATAGATATATTACAGTTAATAGTTTATTAATTTATTTCCTTTTTAAAATTGAATCAGTTCTAATGAGATGGATGAAACTGGAGCCTATTATACAGAGTGAAGTAAGCCAGAAAGATAAAGAACATTACAGCATACTAACACATATATATGGAATTTAGAAAGATGGTAATGATAACCCTATATGCAAAACAGAAAAAGAGACACAGATGTACAGAACAGACTTTTGGACTCTGTGGGAGAAGGCGAGGGTGGGATGTTTCGAGAGAACAGCATCAAAGCATGTATATTATCTATAGTGAAACAGATCACCAGCCCCGGTTGGATGCATGAGACAAGTGCTCGGGCCTGGTGCACTGGGAAGACTCAGAGGGATTGGGTAGAGAGGGAGGTGGGAGGGGGGATCGGGATGGGGAATACATGTAAATCCATGGCTGATTCATGTCAATGTATGACAAAACCCACTACAATAAAAAAAATTGAAGTATAGTTGATTTACAGTGGTGTGTTAACTACTACTGTGCAGCAAAGTGGTTCAGTTATATACCTATATACATTATTTTTTAAAAATATTCTTTTCCATTATGGTCTATCACAGGATATTGAATATAGTTCCCTGTGATATACAGTAGGAATTTGTTCTTTATCCATTCTAGATATAATAGTTTGCATCTGAAAATCCCAACCTTTCATTCCATCCCTCTTCCACCACCCTCCTCCTTGGCAACACCAGTCTGTTCTCTATTTCCCAATTCTGTTTCATAGATAAGTTCATTTGTTCATGTGTGTCATATTTTAGAATACACATATAAGTGATGTCTATGGTATTTGTTTTTCTCTTTCTGACTTACTTCACTTAGTGTGATAGTCTCTAGTTGCATCCATGTTTCTGTAAATGGCATTATTTTTTATGGCCGAGTAGTATTCCATTGTTTATATGTACCACATCTTCTTTATCTATTCATCTGTTGATGGACAATTAGGTTGTTTCCTTGTCTTGGTTATTGTGAATAGTGGTGCTATATTTATTTACTTCTCAGTGGACATTTGGAGTTTTCCTATTTACAGTTTTTTTTTTTTTACTAATTCGAATTAAATTGCTATGAACATTCATGCACATATCTTTCTATGGATGTATTGTTTCTTTTCTCTTGGGAAATATCTAAGAGTGAAATGTCTAGATAATATGATAGGCATGTGTTTAATTTTTAAAGAAACAGCCAACCTGTTTTTTTTTTCCCCAAGCAATAATGTTTATTTATAACCCTGTGATCAGAAAGAGGCCAATTAGAAGCCTTTGAGAGAGGTTGAAATCAAAGGAAAAGGAATGTATTAAAAAATAGAAAAAATACCTACTACGAAAACATAACATTTGTATTTATACATAACCATTCATTTCATATAGATGTCTTTGGTGACACTAGTGATAAAGGACCTGCCTGCTCACTAATGAAGGAGATGCAAGAGACGAGGGTTTGATCCCTGGGTCAGGAAGATCCCCTGGGGGAGGGCATGGCAACCCGCTCCAGCATTCTTGCCTGGAAAATTCCATGGACAGAGGAGCCTGGTGGGCTATAGTCCATGGGTTCACAATGAATTAGACATGACTGACCACAACAGCACAATAGAGGAATAACAAAAAATGGGAGGTAGGAAGCAAATACCCCATCCACCACTCAGTTGGCGCAGAAGACCATAAAGCCAGCTGACAAACATTTTCCCTAGCATCAATCCCTTAGAATTCTTTCTTTCTCTTTATTTTTATCAAGATATAGTTGATATACATTATGTAAATTACAGGTGTACAGCATAGTGATTCAATATTTTCATAGATTATACTGCATTTATATTTACTATTAAATATTTGCTATATTATCTGTGATGTATAATACATCCTTGTAGTTTATTTATTTTATATATAACAGTTTGTACCTCTTAATCCTCTGCCCCTATCTTGTCCCTTCCCCTTTCCTTCCCCACTGATAACCACTGATTTGTTCACTACATCTGTGAACAGATATCAATTTGCTTTTTGTTATATTCGCTAACTTGTTTCTTGTTTTATTTTTTAGATTCCACACATGATATTACATGGTATTTCTCTCTGTGTGTCTGAATTATTACACTTAGCATAAAACCCTCCAAGTCCATCCATGTTGTTGCAAATGGCAAAATTTCATTCTTTTATGGCTGAGTAGTATTCAATTATATATATACATATATATGTGTATATGTATATATATAATTTTCTTTATCCATTCATCTTATGATGGACACTTAGATTGTTTCCGTATCTTGGCAATAGTAAAGATGCTGCTATGAACATTGGGGATGCATGTATCTTTTTGAATTAATGTGTTTTTTTTTCTTCAGATATATACAGAGGAGTAGAATTGCTGGGTCATTTGGTGATTCTATGTTTAGTTTTTTAAGGAACCTCCATATTGTTCTCCACAGTGGCTATACCAATTTACATTCTTATCAACGGTGAGTCAGTGCTCTCTTTTCTCTACGTTCTCAGAGACATTTGTTACTTGTGGTCTACCAAACTGTTTTTTAATGTGTCTGTGACATTTTATATTCCCACCAGCAGTGTATGACAGTTCCAGTCTCTCTATATCCCATTCAATACTTCTGTACATCCCATCCAATACTTAGTGTGGTTAATATTTTTAATTTTACTCATTCTAAAATGTGTGTGATGTTAACACATTGTGGTTTTAATTTGAATTTTCCTGATAATTAATAGTGTTAAACATCTTTTGATGTACTAATTTGTGATTCCTATATCTTTTTTTTTTTTGACTTTTTAATTTTTTAATTTTTTTCATTTATTTTTATTAGTTGGAGGCTAATTACTTCACAACATTGCAGTGGGTTTTGTCATACATTGACATGAATCAGCCACGGAGTTACATGTGTCCCCCATCCCGATCCCCCCTCCCACCTCCCTCTCCACCCGATTCCTCTGGGTCTTCCCAGTGCACCAGGCCCGAGCACTTGTCTCATGCATCCAACCTGGGCTGGTGATCTGTTTCCCTATAGATAATATACAAAATGTCTGTTAAAATTCTTTTCCTGCCCGCGAGCGCCACCCATCGCGCCGGGGGAGGTAGGTCCCGATGGCCCTCGGAGCTGCAGCCACCTTTCACGCCCTCCTTGCCGACGCTATGCTCCAGTTCTTGCTTGGATTTACTCTTGGCAACGTGGTGGGAATATATCTGGCTCAAAACTATGACATACCAAACCTGACTAAAAAACTTGAAGAAATTAAAAAAAGACGTGGACGCTAAGAAGAAACCCCCTAGTTGCTGAAGCCAACTCCACCACTGCCTTCTGGATAAACTGTCTACTGTTCTCCAGGGCCTCCTTTACCATCTGAACCAAAAGCTTTTGTTTTATTTGTTTTTTTTTTTTTTTTCTTTTTCTTTTTGTTGGAGGCTAATTACTTCACAACATTTCAGTGGGTTTTGTCATACATTGATATGAATCAGCCATAGATTTACACGTATTCCCCATCCCGATCCCCCCTCCCACCTCCTTCTCCACCCGATTCCTCTGGGTCTTCCCAGTGCACCAGGCTCGAGCACTTGTCTTTTGTTTTAATCTCCAGCCTCAGCAGTTTTCGTTTTCGCTAGACCTTGCATTGGCTTACAGCACAAAAGGGACCAGAAGTTAAGAACGACCCTTATTTCTCCAACATCCTCACTTCTTCCCTTCCTCCTTCCAGCCTCTTGGAAGGTCCTGAGATTGGAATCATGGTGCTCGATTAGTTATCATACCTTTAGTTAGTAGTCTCTCCCTTATTCTTTGAGATTTCTACTACCTTTTTCAAAAGAAAAATGGATGAGTTTTGTGTAGTTGATGAGATCCAAATAATGCGTGTTTCAGAGTCTGGTAATTATAATGGGTTTTTAAACATTTGGTACTAAATTATGTTGTTTCACAGTAGTAATTAAAATGAAAATCTGGAAGCTAATTTCTGTGAATTATCTACTGATTTTTTATCATCAGGAAGCTCCATAATTGCTAATTTCACCAATAAATCGATTTACTATTCATTAACCAAGAAACTGTGTTCTGAGAACCCTATCAGGAATTGGGGGCATTTAAAAATATTTAAAATAATGGTCTTTGTCTTCAGTAGAATTAATAATCTAGTGTGCCTGTTTTTTCTAGATGTATTTGACCTGGCTCTTTTCAGTTATGAGAATCATAGTTAATGGGATTACAGGTACCTTTGACATTACATGGTAGATCCATGAGATCCATGTTTATAAAGGAAATTTTCTGCATTTTTGCATTAAAAAAGTATGTACATTATAACTTTAGAGTGATTTTCATAAGACTTTGTGTTTTTCTCCTGCAATCAGAAATTACTCTTGTAATTTTTCAAATGCATACTCAGTCCATAAAATTTTTTAGATGTAAAAAAAAAGAAGTTTAAATACACAACTTTCCTCTAGGTCAGTACAAAAGTGATTTGTATTATCCTCCAGCTCCTAGTTCCTCTCACTGGAGTCAGACATTGTTGCTAGTTTCCTGTATCCATTTGAGAGAGATTTTGTGCCTAAATACACACACATACATGGGGGTTTTTATACAAATGATAACAAACTGTATACAGAGTCTTCCCCGGTGGGGATCATCACATAGCAGTATGGAAGGAACAAAGAACTGTTTTCATTCTTTGGCTGCATAAGGTTGTACTGAATGAATATACTATAAAATGCATTTAATCTGCTCCTGAGGAACGCTTAGGTTTTTTTCCTGTCTTGCTACTACAGTGGTAACGTAAAACTTGATGTTATTATGCTTGTCAATGCAGAGGGATAGCTCCATCCTGAAGTGCTAGAAGGGTAATTTGCACTAAATATAAATAAAGTCCCATCTCATTGGGCATTTTGTTTTAGAGAGCTTGTTGGGCAGCTTTGCTGATAATGCCATTTCTGAAGACCTTTTAGCAGAATCAGTAACCTGAAAGAATGGCTTAGAGACCTTTTTTTCAGACAGTGATGCCACTGCCTGTGATGATAAAATGAAGTGATTCTACTTCTCTTGAAAAACATGGATCTTTCATACATGGAGATGAGTTTTGTCCTTGTCGAGTTGTACTGGTGTGTGAGACAGATTAGATCATATTATGGACTGGCTTCTCCCTTGAAGTGTGATCAGGGGCAAGCAGCTTATTTTTCTGAAACTGTTGTACTCTCTGTACCTACCTCAGAGGGCTTCCATGAGAAACAGCTGAAATAATGTGTGTGCAAAGCACAGTGCTTTGCAAATTATCCGATAAATAGTAGATACTAGTCCAAAAAAAAATTCTTTTCCTATTTGATGTTTAATGTTTATTATTGCATTATTGAGTTTTGTGATTTTATTTTATGTTGGTTTGTTTATTTGCTTCCTGAGTTTGTGTGTGTGTGTGTGTGTGTGTGTGTGTGTGTGTGTGTGTGCATGTGTGTATTCTGGATACATGTCCTTTATCAGGTGTGATATGAAAATATTTTCTTTCTGTAGCTTATTTTTTTTTTATTCTCTGAACAGTGTTTTTCAAGGAGAATAGCTTTAATTTTGATAATGTCCAGTTGTTATGAACCATGTTTTTGCTGTCATATATAAGAAGTCTTTGCCTCCCTGAAGGTCATAAAATTTTTCCCTATATTTTATTTCAGATATTTTATAGTTTTAAATTTTGTATTTAATTTAATGATGCATTTTGAAAAAAAAATGTATGTAATGTGAGATGTGGGCTTCCCAGGTGGCTCGGATGGTAAAGGATCTGACTGCAATGCAGGAGACACAGGTTGGGAAGATCCTCTGGAGGAAGGCATGGCAACCCACTCCAGTATTCTTGCCTGGGAAATCCCACGGACAGAGGAGCCCACAGTCCATGTGGTTGCAAGAAAGTCTGACACAACTTAGCAATGAGAGGTGCTAACAATGAGAGGTGTATTTCAAAGATAGGAAGAAAAGGGCTATATTGGTGATCTCTATGAATGTTAGGCATTTCTCCTCCAACTATTTTAAGCTCTCTAAACTCTCACTTTCTACACCACAGTACTCACTTTCAGAGTGTATTAAACCCAAGACAGAGAGTACAAGAGGTAAAAAATATGTTAAACCCACTGTCAGTTCCCTGGTATTTTGAATTTGGTTGTCCTTTCTCAATTTGCCCCCTGCTATTTATATTTCAAAGTCCTCAGCTTCTCCAGTCATTCTTTCCCAGCTGTAGTTGTATTCAGTGGCAGAGATGGGTGGCATGTTTTCATTTTGTATTACCTGAAATCAGAATCAACATTCCCATTTCCGCATGTTTCTATCACTGTGTTCACCTCACAAGCACACACATAGCTTACAAAACAACTCCCTATTCTTCGGTGGGCTAAATATAAATATTGATCAGTCCAGAAGCCAATAGCCAAGTCTTTCTTTGGATGCCAGAAGCACCAAAAAGTAAAGATGCATAAAATATACTCTATTGTTCAATGAATAAGCCCTGTATATATGAAAGAAAAGTGAAAGTGTTAGTTGCTCAGTCGTGTCTAACTCTTTATGATTCCATGGACTATAGCCCACCAGGCTCCTCTGTCCATGGGATTTTTCAGGCAAGAATACTGGAGTGGGTTGCCATTTCCATTTACTCCTGACCCACGGACTGAATCTGGGTCTCTTGTGTTTCCTGCATTGCAGTCAGATTCTTTACTTTCTGAGCCACCAGGGAAGCCCCAATAATGCAATGAGAGAATTCTGTTTCTCACAAGTGTGCACACAAAACTGTCGCTTGTTTTTTTTTTTTAATGTACATTTTACTCTGCTAAGTAGTTCAATTGCATACGTATCTGCTGGACTCTCAATCCGGATAAACAGAATGTTTTCTCATTGCATACCATCTGTGCCAATAACTTACCCCAAACTTCTCAATTTTAAGGAAAGATTTTTTTAAACTTCTCATTTAGTATAATATTTCCTTTTATCCTAAAATTCCAAATATAATTGAATTTTCTCTTTTAACACAAAGACAGGTTTATATAAAGATGATATATAAATACATCTGAAGAAAATTACTTTTGAAAAATACTCTGGGATTAGAAGTATCTCAGACTGTAGCCCAAGTTCTATATTGCTCACCAAAGAACAGAAGTGACAAAGGCCTTTTAAGAGAAATCTCACAGAAAAATAAATATATTCTTAGTGTATAGTACAATGATTTTTAAATTTGAAACTTGAAATATCTTCCAAAGTTCCTGAAATGGAAGAGTCCACAAAAAATATTTCTACTTTTCTCTTCCTGATAATTATTTATATTAAGTCATCCTGATTATTTATATTTATATTAAGTCATCCTGGAAAACTCATGAGATTTGAACTGCTTTATTTTTCTTTTTGAGGTTAATACAGCAGATGTGTTAAGCACTTTTTAAATGTTTTTTAGGTTAGAATCAATAAAAAAATAAGACTTGGGTGACAGAAAATGGTGAAAAAGAAAGTCGCTCATTTGTGTCTGACTCTTTGTAACCCCTTGGAATTCTCCAGGCCAGAATACTGGAGTGGGTAGCCTTTCCCTTCTCCAGGGGATCTCCCCAACCCAGGGATAGAACCCAGGTCTCCCACATTGCAGAGAAATTCTTTACCAGTTGAGCCACAAGGGAAGTCCACACAGTGAGAACATCAAAATGTTAGCTTTATTCCTAATACTTAACCAAAGTGCTTGCAAATAATTCCCCCTTGAGCTAGACAAATTTAGTTATCCAATCTCTGTTACTGCTAGAAAATTGCTGCCTTCCTCATCTCCTAGCACCATAGAACAAGTCCATTTTAACTTACAGCATAAAGAAAGCCAGAATGAATCCTCATTGTAGACAGTAAGATCCAAAGGCAGAAGACAAGACTGATCTAGGAATACTCAATTTCTTCTCCAAAGCTCACCAATCATCCTCTCCAAGGGAGGGAAGCTTAGGGAGAGAGATCAGGAGTGTAACTGTGAAATCCTTCAATGTGGAAAAAAGTAGCCAGTGAAATGGAGGACCTTTAATCCACCTTCATTCCAATGTTTCATAAGGTCTTTGCTCTTTTAACTCACATATCTTAATCATTAATTAAACTTATGGTAAGTCAAGTGTGTAGCCACATACCCCATCACCATATTTTATTAGAGTTGTCTTTTCACTCAACATATGAAAACTTTTATTAATAATTTCCAATTGAGCCCTGTGCTCCTGGTGCTATAGTTAGTAGTACCATAGATTCATTCTGGATTTTGTCTAGCCACCTGGCCACCATGCTCTCATTAGCAAGATTTCCCACACCTATAGCAGTAAATTATTCATTTACAAAGATAGTCTTTGTAGTTCTAGTCTCTCTCTCCTATTTCTCATCCTCCCTTACATCCACCTATGTTGTAATAAAGTTCATCAGAAGTTCTAATATTAGATCACATTTAGATAGACCAACAATAAAATGACCAGAATATAGAGATGCTCTGAATTTGAAAACAAACAAACAAAAAAAACCTCTCCTTTCTCTTTATGAATTTCCCATAAATAAATAAACTCCAAAGAAGTTAATAAAAATTAATTTGCTCCTGTGTCAAATTAAATTAAAATCCAAGGATTTTAGGGGCTTCCCAGATGGTGCTAGTGGTAAAGAACACACCTGCCAACACAGGAGATGGAAGAGACACAGGTTTGAGCCCTGAATCAGGAAGATCTCCTGGAGGAGGGCATGGCAACTCACTCCAGGATTCTTGCCTGGAGAATCCCATGGACAGAGGAGCCTGGTGGGCTATAGTCCATAGGGTCACAAAGAGTTGTACACAGCTGAAGTGACTTAGTATGCATGCACTAAGATCTTAAGCTCTTCCATCATATTTTACTTTCTATTTAATTTTCGCCAAAGGTGTTGCTGATGCTTGGATAATGCTGAGCTTATGTCAAAAGCTCCATCCTCCGATGTATCTCATTGGAATGAGTATAGTGCTTTAAAAAAAATCACTCTATTGAGATATGATTGACATAAAAAGCTGTACATTTTCCACCCATACAACTTTGAGTTTGGAGGTAAGTATACAGCCATGAAAACATGGCCACTATCTGTTATAAATATGTCCATCACCTCCAACAGTTTTTTCCTGTCTTCTTTATTACTATCATTTTTGTGATAAAAACACTTAACATATGATCTAGCCTCTTAGCAAATTTTTCAGTATTAAATGTATTATTAGCTCTAGGAACTATGCTCTATGGTAGACCTCCAGGACTTATTCATCTTGCTTAACTGTTTGTACCCTTTGATTCATGCCTTTCTGTTGATAAAGCATTTTTAAGCCTCAGAAATCACAGGAGTTGAATGACAGGTTTCTCAGGAGCTTCACTTTTTTAAAAAGTACAAATAAAGAGCAGATCTCAAGAGATTTGATTTCCATTTCCTTCATTTAACAAATATATTGAGGGTACCTCTTATGTGCCAGGCACTGCTCAGAGCATTAGGTATTAAGCAGAAATAAAAGAGCAAAAATTTCATTGAAGCTGGTCCTGAAGCTGACATTCCAGCTCATAGTAAGTACAAGTAGAAAACAAGCAAATTCCAGATTTTTAAGGGAATAATGCCATGGAAAATTATGTTCCATGTAGCACAGTACATGTTGTTGCCAAAGACCATAGCAACAACTGAATGGTACTTGATGAAAAGAGGGGACATGGACACAATCTTAGCTTCAGTACTTCCAGTCATTTATGTAGCCTGTTTAGATGATAAAGCTGAATTGTAAATTCAATGAAAGAAATCTCCTTTAAAGAAGGCAATATGAAAAAAAAAGTCAATATGGAATCATATTATTTAAACATCTGTGGTTGGTTAGGAAAGATCTACTCATGAATACTGAACTCTGACTCCTCTATCAGAGGTGTCATTTGAGACACTGTTATCTTCTAAGATTAGAAATTTGGAATTACTGGCAGCCTCAATGACAAGTTCTTACATGAAGGGCACTTGGTTATTAAGTATGTTTACATCTTCTTAATTTCAATTTCTACTCCATGTTTCTCATATGATGATACATAGTACATGTGGGTTTTGTTTAGTGAAGTACTTTCTAGGCTCTTCTATGAGTGTACATTTTTATTATATGCCAAAATAGAGTATGAACTCCTTATTGCCTAATTCAGACATAAATTGAAGAAAGTAGGGAAAAACCACTAGACCATCCAGGTATGACCTAAATCAAATCCCTTATGATTATACAGTGGCAGTGACAAATAGATTCAAGGGATTAGATCTGATAGAAAGAGTGCCTGAATAACTACGGATGGAGCTTCATGACATTGTACAGGAGACAGGGATCAAGACCATCCCCAAGAAAAAGAAAGGCAAAAAAGAAAAATGGTTGTCAGAGGAGGTCTTACAAATAGCTGTGAAAAGAAGAGAAATGAAAAACAAAGGAGAAAAGGAAAGATACACCCATTTGAATGCTGAGTTCCAAAGAAGAGCAAGGAGAGATAAGAAAGCCTTCCTCAGTGAGCAGTGCAAAGAAATAGAAGAAAACAATAGAATGGGAAAGACTAGAGATCTCTTCAAGAAAATTAGAGATACCAAGGGAACATTTCATGGAAAGTTGGGCACAATAAAAGACAGAAATGGTATGGACCTAACAGAGGCAGAAGATATTAAGAAGAGGTGGCAAGAATACACAGAAGAAGTATACAAAAAAGATCTTCATGACCCAGATAACCACGATGGTGTGATCACTCACCTAGAGCCAGACATCCTGGAATGTGAAGTCAAGTGGGCCTTAAGAAGCATCACTTCGAACAAAGCTAGTGGAGGTGATGGAATTCCAGTTGAGTTATTTCAAATATTAAAAGACAATGCTGTGAAAGTGCTACACTCAATATGCCAGCAAATTTAGAAAACCCAGCAGTGGCCACAGGACTTGAAAAGATCAGTTTTCATTCCAATCCCAAAGAAAGGCAATGCCAAAGAATGTTCAAACTACTGCACAATTGCATTCATCTTACATGCTAGCAAAGTAATGCTCAAAATTCTCCAAGAGAGGCTTCAACATTACGTGAACCATGAACTTCCAGATGGTCAAGCTGGATTTAGAAAAAGTAGAGGAAACAGATCAAATTGCCAATATCCGCTGGATCATCGAAAAAGCAAGAAAGTTCCAGAAAAACATCTACTTCTGCTTTACTGACTATGCCAAAGCCTTTGACTGTGTGGATCACAACAGACTTTGGAAAATTCTGAAAGAGATGGGAATACCAGATCACCTGACCTGCCCCTTGAGAAATCTGTATGCAGGTTGGGAAACAACAATTAGAACTGGACATGGAACAACAGACTGGTTCCAAATCAGGAAAGGAGTACACAAAGGCTGTATATTATCACCCTGCTTATTTAACTTACATGCAGAGTACATCATGAGAAACGCTGGGATAGATGAAGCACAAGCTGGAATCAAGATTGCCTGGAGGAATATCAATAACCTCAGATATGCAGATGACACCACCCTTATGGCAGAAATTGAAGAAGAACTAAAGAGCCTCTCAATGAAAATTAAAGAAGAGTGAAAAAGTTGGCTTAAAGCTCAACATTCAGAAAACTAAGATCATGGCATCTGGTCCCATCACTTCATGGCAAATAGATGGGGGAACAGTGGAAACAGTGACAAACTTTATTTTTTGGGCTCCAAAATCACTGCCGATGGTGATTGCAGCCATGAAATTAAAAGACGCTTTCTCCTTAGAGGAAAAGTTATGACCAAACTAGACAGCATATTAAAAAGCAGAGACATTACTTTGCCAACAAAGGTCGGTCTAGTTAAAGCAATAGTTTTTCCAGTAGTCATGTATGGATGTGAGAGTTGGACTATAAAGAAAGCTGAGTGCCAAAGAATTGATGCTTTTGAACTGTGGTGTTGGAGAAGACTCTTGAGAGTCCCTTGGACTGCAAGGAGATCCAACCAGTCCATCTTAAAGGAAATCAGTCCTGAATATTCACTGGAAGGACTGATGCTGAAGCTGAAACTCCCATACTTTGGCCACCTGATGTGAAGAACTGACTCATTTGAAAAGACCCTGATGCTGGGAAAGATTGAAGGCAGGAGGAGAAAGGGATGACAGAGAATGAGATGGTTGCATGGCATCACCAACTCAATGGACATGAGTCTGAGTAAACTCTGGGAGTTCGTGATGGACAAGGAGGCCTGGCATGCTGCAGTCCATGGGGTTGCAGAGTCAGACGCAGGTGAGTTACTGAACTGAACTGAACTGATAATAGTTGTTACCACATATTTATACAAAGGAATTGTAGAGCCATATGAAATCTGATCAGAACAAATATTAGTTCAATGAGGTCACAGGATAAAGGACTAACATACAGAAATCAATTGTATTTTTAGATGATGACCATGGACATGCAGAAACCAAAATTGAAAATTTATATATAATTTACTATAATTGCAAGTAAAGTGAAATACTTAGATATACACTTTTCAAAACATGTACAGGATCTGTATGCTGATAATTACAAAATGCTCGTGAAAGAAATACAAGCTACATAAATGGAGAGAAATATGGTATCCATGGATTGCATGAGTCAACGTAGTAAAGATGTGAATTTATCTATAGACTTTTTGCAATTCCTATAAAAATCTCACTAGTCTTTTGTAGACGAAGACAACCTTATTCAAAATTGTATACATAAAGGCACAGGATTTAGTAGAGCCAAAACAATTTTGTAAAGAAGAATAACACCACTCTATCCAATGGGTGTGTGTCTATATCTATACCATAATGAAGATACTGTTGTACTGGTGGGGACATAGATACAAAGTTCAAGGGAATAGAATTGACAACCCAGAAATAGACTCATACAACTATGTCCAACTGATTTTTTACAAAGTTGCAAAACAAACCACTTTTCAACAAGTAGCATGGAGCAAAATAAGTAAACTGTCACCTAAACATCATACCTTATTAAAAAGCTTTACCCAAAATGGAGCACAGCTTTAAATGTAAAACCTAAAACTATAAAGTCTCTGGAAAAAGATAATGCATAAGGAAAAATCTTTGGGAAATAAGGCTAAGCAGTGTTCTTAGTTCTTACACTAACATCACAGTGAAAAAAAGGAAAAAAAATGGATCAATTAGATGTCATTTAAATTGAAAGCTTTTGCTCTTGAAAGTCCATGTGAAGAGGATGAAAAGAAAAGCTACAAACATGACAAATATTTGCACAGTACACATCCAATGAAGAGCTAGTGTTTAGATTATATTAGAGAACTCTGAAAACTCAACAGTAAATAGAAGCTAGAAAGTAGGCCAAAGATATGAATAGACATTTTACCAAACAGAGTATACAGGTACAAAACAAGCACATGAAAAGGTATTCAATATATTTAAACATCGGAAAAATGCAAGTGAAATCCACAATATTGCTATGTACTTAATAAGAAAGGCTATAACTTCCAATATATTATTTCAAAGAACTGGTGAAAGCAGGCATTATCATCTGGCTTCTGATCTCAGGGGAAAAGAGTTCAGTCTTTCCATCAGATGTATATTAGGTGTGTATTTTTCTTAGAAAACTTTCATCAGGTTGAGGAAGTTCTTTACTATTCTGAGATTGTTGAGTGTTTTTATCATGATAGGGTGTTGAAAATTGTTGATATTTTTTTCTACATTAGTAGAAATGATCATTTGGGGTTTTTTCCCTTTATTCTATTAAGATGATGTATTACAGTGCTTGATTTTTGTATGATGAACTGCCCTTGAATTCCTGAGACAAATTCCATTTGGTCATAGTGTCTAATCTCCTTAATTTGCTGTTGTATTTAGTTTGCCTGAATATTCATTGTAAGGACTGAAGCTGAAGCTGGAGCTCCAATATTTTTGCCACCTGAAATGAAGTGGGGACTCACTGGAAAAACCTCTGATGCTGGGAAAGATTGAGGGCAGGAGGAGAAGGGGGCGACAGAGGATAAGATGGTTGGATGGCATCACTGACTCAATGGACATGAGTTTGAGCAAACTCCAGGAGATAGTGATGGGCAGGGAAGGCTGGTATGCTGCAGTTTATGGGGTTGCAAAGAGTCAGACATGACTCAGTGACTGAACAAAAATTCAGTTTGCTAGTCTTTTTTGGAAGATGTTTGCATTTATATTCATAGGGATATTAGTCTGTAGTTTTCATGTGATGTTTTTGTCTGGCTTTAGGTACAGGGTCATGCTGGCTTCACAAAATGAAGAAGGAAGAATTTCCTCTTTTTTCAAAGATTCTGAGAAGGATAAATATCTATTATTCTTTAAAAATTTGGTCTATTTCACCAGTGAAGACTGGTCATGGGCTTTTCTTACTTGAGAAAAATTTTATTACTTATTTTAATAACCTTATTTATTACAGAGCTATGCATATTTTCTACTTCTTCCTGAATCACTCAAAAATATCTATTTTATTTGGAGGATAATTACAACATTGTGATGTTTCTTGTCATATATCAATACGAATCAGCCATAGGTATATGTGTGTCCCCTCCATTCTAGGACATGAAAGCAACCTAGATTTCCATTGGCAGATGAATGGATAAGGAAGTTGTGATAAATATACTACACAATAGAATATTACTCAGCTATCAAAAGTAATGCATTTGAGTAAGCTCTAGTGAGGTGGATGAACTTAGCACCTATTATACAGACTGAATCACTTTTGATAGTTTATTTCTAAGAATTTGTCCATTGCAGGTAACATACAATTTGTTGACATCCAGTTATTCATAGTATTCTTATTACCCTTCTGATTTCTATAAGTTCAGTAGTAATGTACTCCCTTTTATTTCTGGTTTTAGCAATTTTCATCTTCTTTTTTGATTAGTCAGTCTACATAAAAGTTTCTCAATTCTGTTGATCTTTTCAAAGAACCAGTTTTGGCTTTGTTGATTCTTTCCATTGTTTTTCTATTCTTTATTTTTATATCTCTGCTGTAAGTTTAATTATTTTCTTTCTTTTGTTAGTCTTGCATTTAGTTTGCTCTTCTATTTATAGTTCTTTAATACATGAAGTTAAATTATTGATTTGATACCTTTCTTTTTATTATAGACAATTATGGTAATAATCTTCTCTTTGAGCCTTGCATGTTTTGCACCTCATAATTTTTATATATTGTTCTTTTTCACTTTTTCACTCATCTCAACTTCACTTTTAAATTTCTCTTGTGTTTTCTTTTTGAGCCAGTGGTTGTTTAAGTGTCTGTTTCATAATTTTCACACCTTTGTGAATTTTCAAGTTTTATTTCTGTTACTGATTTCTAGTTATATTCTTTCATGTTCAGAAAATATACTTTGTATGATTTCAATCTTTTTACATTTATTGAGGCTTGTTTTGTTGTTTAATATATGATTTATCCTGGATTCATGTGCACTTGAGATGAGTGTGTGCTCCACTGTTGTATGGTAAAGTGTTATATATATATATATATATATATTTTATGTTTTGTTGGTTTATAGTGAGTGAAGTCGCTCAGTTGTGTCCGACTCTTTGCAACCCCATGGACTGTAGCCTACCAGGCTCCTCTGTCCATGGAATTTTCCATGCAAGAGTACTGGAGTGGGTTGCCATTTCCTTCTCCAGGGGATATTCCCAACCCAGGGATTGAACCCTGGTCTCCCGCACTGCAGGCAGGCACTTTACCATCTTAGCCACCTGGGTTTATAGTGTTGTTCAAATCTTCTATTTTTTTACTGATCATTTTTGTAATTCTATCCATTATTGTAAGTAGGACATAGAAGACTATATTATTGTAGACTCTATTTTCCCCTTAAATTCTATCAATTTTTGTTTCATATATTTTGGGGTTTTATTTTTACCTGTGTATATGTTTTTAACTGTCAAATATTCTTTCTTACCTGACTCCTTTATAAATATAATGTCCTTCTTTGTATCTTAATTTTTAAAATCTAATATTAATATGAACAACTAACTCTCTTTTGGTTATTCTACTCAGGTTTATTTTATTTTTTTCTGCTGTTGTATATTGTAGTTTTCTGCTTAGTGACTTTTCTAATCTTTCTGTCTTTGCAAAGAGTGTATTGTTTGCTGTGTGTGGTCACTGAAGTCTCTGTTCAATTAGCCTAGTGGCCAGCTAGTATTTTGACAGAGATTTCCTTAAAGGCCTGGAGTCAATAGAAAAAGAGAAAATACAAGTAGAAGAAAGAGGAGGAGGAGAGGGGGAGGAGGAAGGAAGAAGAGGAAGAAGGAGATGAGGAGAAGGAGGAGGAAGAGAAGGAAGAGGTAGAGGAGGAGGAAAGGAACAAAGCACAAACAAATAAGCAAGAAAACCTCTCCTGTTCTTCGTGCACTGACTCTGAGTGGGGGCATGCTTTCAGTGCTTAGCCAGGCCATTAAGAAGTCAGCCTTAGGTTTTACTTCCTGCTTATACTGAGGCTTAAGACTGAGCAGAGGTTAAAGCTCGGGCCTTCTTAGGTCTTTTGTAACTATGCATCTATTCTTGGGTATGCATGTGTCCTTCGAGAGTTCTCAATATAAACAAGAGCATTTCAAAACCCTTATTCCTCGAAATATCTCCTTCCCCAGCTTCTTCCTTGCAAGACTTTTCAGTTTGTCTGCTTCTTGCCATGTCTGTTGTTCCTTGCCCCAGATGGTGACTTGTATACCTTTACATGTGTGCTTGGTTGCTCAGTCATGTCCAACTGTTTGTGACCCCATGGACTGTAGCCCACCAGGCTCCTCTGCCCATGGAATTTTCTAGGCAAGAGTACTGGAGCAGGTTGCCATTCCCTTCTCCAGGGGATCTTCCCAAACCAGGGATTGAACCCGGGTTTCCCACATTGTAGGCGGATTCTTTACTGTCTGAGCTACCAGAGAAGCTTTTGTCCCTTTGCATGTTTTTGACATATACCACCAGAGAGGCTACTCAAAACCTTGAGGAGGTTCTGAGGGATGCAAAACAAAGTTTTAGGAAGCCTCAGAACAGCTCTCAGGGAGCTGCCAGACAGGTTCACAATACACAGCCACATTTCTCTGAACACAAGATTCATGTTGCTGCTCTGGCACTAGCAAGCCATATCAGGCATGTGGACTATCATCCTTATGGACATCTCCAAGCTGACAAATGGCAGATGATAATCAGGTAAATAAAAATGTTTCAACACGCTCTTACCAGCAATTAACAACTTCTTTCTTCTTTAAGGACTCTCCAGGTGTCATGTTTTTAAAATTATGGTTAAAAAAGCCACATAACATAAAGTTTAACATCAGAACTATCAGTAATTGTGCAGTTCAGCAGGGCTACATATATTCATATTCTTGAGAAACAGATTTCCAGAACTTTATTATCTTGCCAAACTGAAACTTTGTATCTCTTACGTAACGATTCCCCTTTGCCTTGTCCTGTAGCTACTGGTAACTCCCATTCGACTTATATTTCTATGAATTTGATTATTTTAAATACATAGTGGAAGTGGAGAAGATGCTTGAGAGTACCTTGGACTGCAAGGAGATCCAACTTTAGTCATTACTGTGGAAAAAATGTGTAAATGACATCATATGTGAGGGCAGTTCATGTACCATAAATCTTAAAAATTCAGTTAGACCTAGGTTAAGATCTTAGTATTTATTTTCACATCAAGTTTTTTTAAAAAATAGTTCTTCTAACTTCTTTTTTAAAATCTTGTTTCAAGCTAAGATAAACAGTTAATTGGCTTCAGATTTAAACTTTTAATTATGTATGCAGGCATATGTCATTTTATTGTATTTCACTTTATTGTGCTTCACAGATATTGTGTTTTTAACTGAAGCATAGTTGATTTAAAATATTTTTAGTTTCAGGTGCACACATAGTGATTTGGATATTTCTGCAGGTTATATACCATTATAAGTTATTACAAGATATGAAAAAAAAGTTATTACAAGATATGGAATATAATTCCATATCTGTGCTACACAGTAAATCCTTTTTGCTTATTTATTTTATGTGTAGTAGTTTGTATTTTCTAATCCTGAATTCCTCATTTGCCCTTCCGTCTCCCCTTTGGTAACCACTAGTTTGTGTTCCATGACAGAAACAGACTCACAGGTTTCTTACATACACATTCATTTGCATTACTTTTTAGCTTCCACATGTAAGTGATACCATATAATATTTGTCTTTGACTGGCTTATTTTATTAAGCATAATATTCTCTAGGTCCATTCATGTTGCTGTAAATGAAATATTGTGCTAAGTCGCTTCAGTCATCCAACTCTTTGTGACCCAAAGGACTGTAACTCACCAGGCTCCTCTGTCCACCATATTCTCCAGGTAAGAATACTGGAGTGGGTTGCCATGCCCCTTTCCAGAGAATCTTCCCAACTCAGGGATCGAACCCATGTCTCTTAGGTCTCCTACATTGGCAGACAGGTTCTTTACCACTAGTGCCACCTGGGAAGCCCCATTTTCCTTATAAACATACTTGGATATGTATTTTCTTACATACTTGAATATGTAAGAAAATGAAATATTATATTGTATCTTTTACAAACTGAAGGTTTGTGGCAACCCTGAGTCAAGCAAATCCATCAGCACTATTTTTCCAGCAGCATTTGCTCACTTTGTGTCTCTGTCACATTCTGGTTAATTCTCACAGTATTTCAAACATTTTAATTATTATTATATTTGCTATGGTGATCTGTGATCACTGATCTCTGATATTACTAATGTAATTGTTTTGGGATTCCATGAACTCATTAAGATGGCAATCTTAATAAATGTGTGTATTCTCATCGCTTGACCAACTGGTCATTCTTCTGTCTCTATTCCTTTTCTTAGGCCTCCCTTTTCTCCGAAACACAACATTTAAAATTAGGTTAATCAATAATTCTACAATGGTGTCTAACTGTTCAAGTGAAAAGAAAAGTCACTTGTTCCTCACTTTAAATCGAAAGGTAGAAGTAATTAAGCTTATTGAGAAAGGTGTGATTTTTCTCTCACTTTAAATCAAAAGCTAGAAATGATTAAACTTAGTAAGGAAGGTGTGTTTTGAAGGTTGAGATAGGCTGAAAGCTAGGCCTCTTGTGCCAAACATCAGCCAAGTTGTGAGGGCAAAGGAAACATTTTTGAAGGAAATTAAGAGTACTGCTCCAGTGAACACATGAATGATAAGCAAGTGAAACAGCCTTATTACTGATATGGAAAAAGTTTCAGTGGTCTGGATGGAAGATCACACCAGTCACATTTCCTTAAGCTAAAGCCTAATTCAGAACAAGATCTTATCTTGAATTTTGTGAAGGCTGAGAGAGGTGAGGAAACTGTAGAAGAGTTTGAAACTAGAAGTTGGTTCATGAAGTTTAAGGAAAGAAACCATCTTAGTAACATCAAAGTGCAAGGTGAAGCAGCAAGTCCTGATGTAGAAGTTGCAGCAAGTTATCCAGACCATCTAGCTAAGAAAATTAATGAAGGCAGGTACATGAAACAACAGATTTTCAATGTAGAGGAAACAGTCTTATGTTGAAAGAAGATGCCATCTAGGATTTTCATAGCTAGAGAAAAGTCAATACCTGGCTTCAAAGCTTCAAAGGACAGGCTAACTCTCTTATTATGGGCTTACACAACTGGTGACTTTAAGTTGAAACTAGTGCTCACTTACTATTATGAAAATCCTAGGGCCCTTAAGAATTATGCTAAATCTAACCTGCCTGTGCTCTATAAATGGAACAACAAAGTCTGGAAGACAGCACAACTGTTTGCATGGTTTAGTGAATATTTTAAGCCCTCTGTTGAGACCTACTGCTCAGAAAAAAAAAAAAAGATTCCCTTCAAAATATTATGGCTATTGACAATGCACCTGGTCATCCAAGATCTCTGGTGGAGATGTGCAATGAGAAACTGTTCTTGAAAGAAAGTCAATCAATGTGGCAAATTTCATTGTTCTTAGTCTAAGGAATTGCAACAATCACCACAACCTTCAGCAACCACCACCCTGATCAATCAGCAGTCAACATCGAGGCAAGACCCTCCATTAGCAAGAAGATTATGGCTTGTTGAAGGCTCAGATGATGGTTTGCATTTTTTAGCAGTAAAATATTTTAAAATTAAGGCATGTACATTTTTTAGACAGAAAACTATTGCACACTTAATACTACATTATAGAGTAAATATGTCTTTAATATGCCCTGGGGAACAGAAAAATTTGTGTGACTAGCTTTGGTGTAATATTTATTTTATTGAGGTGGTCTGGCACTGAGCGGACAATACCTCTGAGATATGCCTGTATTTAACCATATTTGGGTAATTGTCATATTTACCTAACTGGAGTCTTTTTTATGTAACACATCTCTAAATTCTTAAATCCTGGTTCATTTACTCCTTCTAGGAACTTGGAATGACTTACCAGTCAGCATTTATATTACTGAAACTTATTGGAGCTACTCTATGAATAGACCAGATGACAAAGCTTGCCTGGCTTATAACTATGTTTTTGGAGATACAGAAGTCAGAACAAAGTGCTTAAATTTCCTACAGATTATATCAAACTAGATGGGCTCTTAAGCAGTCAGCCTGGCCTCCTACTCATAGAGTAGCCTAATCGTGAATATAATGATTCTAGCTGCTTTTTACATGTTGTCAGAATTAAGAAACCCAGTCACTTTCATTTAGGAAGACAGACAAAAATCTGTCTGTTTTAAGAAGTCATCCAGTCACTGAAGAAGTGATAATCCTATAAATGAAATTTCAGAGAAGTATATCGTGAACAATCTTTCTCAAGGCTGCCAAAATGATTTATTGCATGCTGAGATTTCATACACTCACATAGACTGCATTAACATTTTTTAAACACAAGTTGTTTTCTTGCTAAACCAACTGAAGTTAGTGATAATATACATTATCTCTGTCATTGGTTTGATATCTAAAAGGTAGTTTTTCAAAAATAAATAGTCATAATGGGAAATTTAGGAATTATGTTAAAAAGAAATCCAATAGTTTATATCAATTATGCCTACTACTGTGGGCAAGAATCCCTTAGAAAAAATGGAGTATCCCTCTTAGTCAACAAGAGTCCAAATGCAGTACTTGGATGCAATCTCAAAAACTACAGAATGATCTCTGTTTGTTTCCAAGGCAAACCATTCAATATCACAATAATTCAAGTCTATACTCCAACCACTAATGCTGAAGAAGCTGAAGGCAAACAGGTCTATGAAGACCTACAAGACTTTCTAGAACTAAAAACAACAAAAAAGATGTTCTTTTCATCATAGGTGACTGGAATGAAAAAGTAGGAAGTCAAGACATACATAGAGTAACAGGCAAGTTTGGCCTTGGAGTACAAAATGAAGCAGGGTAAAGGCTAACAGAGTTTTGCCAAGAGACAGCACTGATCATAGCAAACACCCTCTTCCAACAACACAAGAGAAGACGCTACACATGACTATCACCAGATGATCAATACCGAAATCAGATTGATTGTATTCTTTGCAACCAAAGACGGAGAAGATCCATACAGTCAGCAAAAACAAGACAAGGAACTGACTGTGGCACAATAAAGATCATGAACTCTTTATTGCCAAATTCAGACTGAAATTGAAGAAAGTAGGGAAAACCACTAGACCATTCAGGTATGACCTAAATCAAATCCCTTACAATTATACAGTGAAAGTGACAGATAGATTCAAGGGATTAGATCTGATAGACTGAGCGCCTGAAGATCTATGGACGGAGTTTCATAAGATTGCACAGGAGGATGTGATCGACACCATCCCTGAGAAAAAGAATTGCAAAAATGCAAATGAGTTGTCTGAGGAGTCCTTACAAATAGCTGAGGAAAGAAGAGAAGTGAAAGGCAAAGGAGAAAAGGAAAGATATACCCATCTGAATGCAGAGTTCCAAAGAAGAGTAAGGAGAGATAAGAAAGCCTTCCTAAGTGATCAGTGCAAAGGAATAGAGGAAAATAATAGAATGGGAAAGACTAGAGATCTCTTCAAGAAAATTAGAGATACCAAGGGAACATTTCATGCAAAGATGGGCAAATTAAAGGACAGAAATGGTATGGACCTAACAGAAGCAGAAGATATTAAGAAGAGGTGGCAAGAATAAACAGAAGAACTGTACCAAAAAGATCTTCACGGCCCAGATAACCATGATGGTGTGATCACTCACCTAAAGCCAGACATCCTGGAGTGTGAAGTCAAGTGGGCCTTAGGAAGCATTGCTATGAACAAAACTAGTGGAGGTGATGGAATTCCAGCTGAGCTATTTCAAATCCTAAAAGATGATGCTGTGAAAATGTTGCACTCCATATGTCAGCAAATTTGGAAAACTCAGCAGTGGCTACAGGACTGGAAAAAGTCAGTTTTCACCCAAAGAAATGTAATGACAAAGAATGCTCAAACTACTGCACAATTGCACTCATCTCATACACTAGTAAAGTAATGCTCAAAATTCTCCAATCTAGGCTTCCGCAGTACGTGAACTGAGAAATTTCAGATGTTCAAGCTCTATTTAGAAAAGGCAGTGGAACCAGAGATCAAATTGCCAACATCCATTGGATCATAGAAACAGTAACAGAGTTCCAGAAACACATCTACTTCTGCTTTATTGACTATGCCAAAGCCTTTGGCTGTATGGATCACAACAAACTGTGGAAAATTCTTAAAGAGATGGGAATACCAGGCTATCCTACCTGCCTCCTGAGAAACCTGTATGCAGGTCAAGAAGCAACTGTTAGAACCAGACACGGAACAATGGACTAGTCCCACATTGGGAAAGGAGTACGTGAAGGCTGTATATTGTCACCCGCTTATTTAACTTACATGCAGACTACATCATGTGAAATGCCAGGCTGGATGAAGCACAAGCTGGAATCAAGATTGTTGAGAGATATATCAATAACTAGCCTCAGATATGCAGGTGATGGTATCCTTACTGTAGAAAGCAAAGAGCAACTAAAGAACCTCCTGATGAAAGTGAAAGAGGAGAGTGAAAAACCTAGCTCAGAACTCAACATTGAAAAGACAAAGATCATGGCACATGGTCCCGTCAGTTCATGGCAAATAGATGGGGAAACAATAGAAACAGAGACAGACAATTTTCTTGGGCTCCAAAATCACTGCAGATGGTGACTTCAGCCATGAAAGTAAAAGACGCTTGCTCCTTGAAAGAAAAGCTATGACAAACCTAGACAATGTATTAAAAAGCCGAGACATTACTTTGTCAACAAAGGTCTGTCTAGTCAAAGCTATGGTTTTTCCAGTAGTCATGTATGGATGTGACAGTTGGACCATAAAGAAAATTGAGCCCCAAAGAATTGATGTTTTTGAACTGTGGTGTTGGAAAAGATTCTTGAGAATTCTTTGGACTGCAAGGAGATCAACCAGTCAATCCTAAAATAAATGTCTTGAATATTCATCGGCAGGACTGATGCTGAAGCTGAAGCTCCAATACTTTGGCCACCTGATGCAAAGAACTGACTCATTGGAAAAGACTGGAAGCTGGAAAAGACTGAAGGCAGGAGGAGAAGGGGACAGCAGTTGACTAGATGGTTAGATGGCATCACTGTTTTGATGGATATGAGTTTGAGCAAGCTCCAGGAGTTGGTGATGGACAGGGAAGCCTGGCGTGCTGCAGTCTATGCAGTTGCAAATAGTCGGACATGACTGAGTGACTGAACTGAACTGATATCAGTTAAGCAAAACAAAACAAAAAAAAAGGAATAGTTATGGGAAAATATACATTAAATTTAAACAATTACTGTTACTTAGTATCTGACACCAATGAGTCTTTATGTTAAAAAAGAGAATGTGAATTTTATTTTAAAACATTAAGTATACATAAATGAAATACATATTTTCCTTTAAATTTGAGGAATTGAGTCATTTCATCTAGATTTTAAAACTTGTGCTTATAGTGTTATTGATAGAATTTTATCATTCTTTTAACATCCAAGGAATCAATAGTGATGTCCCCTCTTTCATTCCTGATATTGGTCATTTGTGTCTTCTCTGTTTTTCTTGGTTATCCAAGCTAAAATCTTATCAAAACCTTTTCGAAGAAGCAGATTTAGGTTTCATCGATTTACTCTATTGTTTCCTTGTTTTCAATTTTGTTGATTTCTGCTCTAATATTTATTTGATTTCTTCTACTTGTTTTGGATCTAATGTGCTCTTCTTTTTCTGGTTTTCTAATGTGAAAACTTAAGTTACTGATTCTGGTAAGGGGGGTGGGGGAAATGTTGGACTCCATCGTTGCCAGAACTGGAAAATTACTAATTTTTAATAGTTTTCATATATGAATAAGTTTTAAATCTTTAATAAACATTTTGATCCAAAGTTGCCTACTTATATTTTATAAAATATTTAATTATTGCAGGTTATTTTAGCCTGAGTGTCCACAAAAGAGAGTGTGACACAAAAGTTTCCATTTGAGTAGCTCATTTGGAAAGTGGTTCTAGTAAGTCAGAGCAAGGAAAACATATGTGAGAGCTGGACAATAAAAAAGACTGCGTGCCAAAGAATTGATGTCTTTTAACTGTGGTGTTGGAAAAGACTCTTGAAAGTCCCTTGGACAACAAGGAAATCAAACCAATCAATCCTAAAGGAAATCAACCCTGAATATTCATTGGAAGTACTGATGCTGAAGCTGAATCTCCAATACTTTGGCCACCTGATGTGACGAGCTGACTCATTGGAAAAGACCCTCATGATAGAAGATAGAAGGCAGGAGGAGGAGGGGACAATAGAGGATGAGATGTTTCGATGGCATTACCAACTCAATGGACATGAGTTTGAGCAAACTCCAAGAGATGGTGAAGGACAGCAAAGCCTGGTGTGCTGCAGTCCATGGGGTCACAAAGAGTCAGACATGACTGAGTGACTGAACAACAACAACATAGTTAAGCAAGGAAGGAGGAAAAGTCAAACAATGGTATGTTATGAAATTGCACATCACCACAGGCAAGTGGTGCTTGACCCTATGGGTCTAAAGTTGGCATCCATTTTTGTGATGATGAATAACTACCACCTCTAAGATAGAGTGGGTGCAGTGTATTCGATGTAGAATGAGGTAGCTGGATGATATCCTTGAAGGAAGGGATGGAATTGAGTGCCCGGCATCAGATGTTGCTCTTGGGGAGTTATACATTTAGAAGTGGGAGTAGCTTAATCACCCATGGAGAGAGCTAGTGTTGTTGAACTCAAGCTTAGGTTCCAACCCTACCACCAGGATAGTTTATGGGCTCATTGTGCCAGAACCACGATGACTGAGGAGAGAAGCTGTTTGATATTCACATGAGTCATCAGATACACTTGGTTTTTAAATGCCTTCTCTACAGTCAGTTCCTCGGAAGACCATTAATTACAGAGTGAAGAACCTGATGTAATGCTCACAGTTCTGCCAACTGGAAGTTTCCTGCTTCAACATTATTCTACCCTAACTGAAACTGAAGTGTGGTGGCAGTCCATTCACAGCTATCATCGATATTTAATGCTCACATATCTGTGTACTAAGTTTGAGATTAATAATTTCCTCTTCCAGTAGTTGTTCATAGACCACCCCCTGCCTCATGAGGGGCATCATTGTAACAGCAGTCAAAGGCATGAGGGCTTGTGCAGTCAGCCAATTTATTTGTGCTTTCTCAGGCTGGATCCTGGAGCATGTCCATGGTACTATGGACTGTTATTGAGCTTGCCAGAGCTTATCAATTGGTGAATATCATAACGTACAGCTTGTGGTGGGCAGCTCCTGTCATATAGCATCTTACTTGCTATCTCTTGGTAAGGCACTCCATATATAATTCTACTGAACTCAATAGCATGTAAGGAACTATGTTTTAATTGGCAAGTAGTTTACTGACATAGGAGATGTGAATTTTGCTCAGAACCTCAGGATTCTGTGTTGCAACTCCCATATTATGGCTTAGAATGACTTAGATAATGCTTCCTTATCCATCATAGATACTGTAAGCATTATAAGATATACTGAGGCATATGACCTAAGTAACAGAAGAACTTGCACTGCAGATCTGAAAACGTGGTAGGGGACCAAGTTTGTTAACATCAGGCTTTTTGACTTGTCAAGTCTCATGTTTTTCTTTCCATACAAAAGAACTGTTCATATATCTAGCCCTGGAATATTATCAATAAAGCATTACCACAGACTTCTGTCAGTCAAACTAGTTTGATTCCACTCTGACTGTGCTTCCCATTATGGTAATTATACTTGTCCCTGATTTTGTGTAGCAACCTGGGCTCTGAAATCTTATTATCTCCATTAGAACATAGTTTACTTCTAATGATGACTTGCAGAGGACAGCATACATTGACTTTTATAAAAACGTCAAATGTTCCCCTTCACCAATGTCAAGTGTCCCCCCTCACCAATGTCAAGTGTTCCTCCTCACGACTTTATCATAGTAGTGTCTTCTCTGCCCTCTGAGGGAAATATACCTTAGAGATAGGTCCTCCTGTCTCATATCATTCATGTTATGAAGGTAATTATTTCTAATACCTTCATTCCTTTTGACCTTCTCACCAATTCCTCAGTACTCTGGCAAGCAAGTTCTAATATCTTCTATCTCATTTACCATACACAGCCTGTTGCCCAAGCTTCAAGATGTCACCCAAACAGCATATGGGAAGGCAGCTCTAGGTCATCGACCTCTGAGTCATAAAAATGTACTCCCATGTCAGTGAGTCCTCAAAATCCATTCTAACATGTATTATCCCAGTTCACACAAGTACCTATTAGCCAGTTCCTAGAGCGTGTTCTGGATATTCCACCTGAACAGAGACTGTATTTTGGTCTTGTGCTGTGATAACACCTTACCCTTGCCATGAGTTGGAAGCAATTAAAAACATCAGTGTTGGCTGTTGAGTAAGACAAGCAGTCTTTTCAAGGCAGCTGCCTTAGATGAGGCTATTGCCCTGTTTTCCAGGGACAGGGAGGTTGCTCTCCAATAGTAAGGGTTAGGGGGCTACTTTTGCCAGACTGAGTGTACAGGGGACGATAGGGATTCAAGATTTTTGCACTCATTACCATTCCAGGTCTCAGAGGTCTACTCTTTCCTCATTAGGATACATATATTGATATAGAGACCTAAGTGTTATGTGGAAAATTCTGAAAGAGATGGAAACACCAGACCACCTGACCTGCCTCTTGAGAAATCTGTATGCAGGTCAAGAAGCAACAGTTAGAACTGGACATGGAACAACAGACTGGCTCCAAATCGGGAAAGGAGTACGTCAAGGGTCTATATTGTCACCCTGCTTATATAACTTATATGCAGGGTACATCATGAGAAACGATGGGCTGGAGGAAGCACAAGCTGGAATCAAGATTGCTGGGAGAAATATCAGTAACCTCAGATATGCAGATGACACCACCCTTATGGCAGAAAGTGAAGAAGAACTAAAGAGCCTCTTGATGAAAGTGAAAGAGAGTGACAAAGTTGGCTTAAAACTCAACATTCAGAATACTAAGATCATGGTATCCGGCCCCATCATTTCATGGCAAATAGATGGGGAAACAGTGGAAACAGTGGCTGACTTTATTTTTGGGGGCTCCAGAATCACTGCAGGTGGTGACTGCAGCCATGAAATTAAAAGGTGCTTGCTCCTTGGAAGGAAAGTTATGACCAATCTAGACAGCATATTAAAAAGCATTACTTTGCCAATAAAGGTCTGTCTGGTCAAGGCTATGGTTTTTCCAGTAGTCATGCATGGATGTGAGAGTTGGACTATAAAGAAAGCTGAGCGCCAAAGAATTGATGCTTTTGAACTGTGGTGTTGGAGAAGACTCTTGAGAGTCCCTTGGACTGCAGGGAGATCCAACCAGTCCATCCTATAGGAGATCAGTCCTAAGTGTTCATTGGAAAGGCTGATGCTGAAGCTGAAACTCCAATACTTTGGCCACCTGATGCGAAGAGCTGACTCATTTGAAAAGACCATGATGCTAGGGAAAATTGAAGGCAGAAGAAGGGGACGACAGAGGATGAGATGGTTGGACGGCATCACCTAATCAATGGACATGAGTTTGGGTAAACTCCGGGAGTTGGTGATGGACAGGGAGGCTTGGTGTGCTGCAGCCCATGGGGTCGCAAAGAGTCAGACACAACTGAGCAACTGAACTAAAGTGAAGTGTTATGAATGCAATTTCCATGCAGGTCTGCAACCTTGCAATTAGAATCAGGGTCTGCTGTTCAGCATTCTGTTTTATGACTGGCGATGAGGGTCTTCTTAATCCAATGCATTAGGGTGAATGACAGGCTGTATATTCCCATTAGACACGCAAACCTAGATTACAGATCCAGTTTAGGGCACCCTTAGAGCCTGCCCTAAAAACCACTTGAGGCTGAAATGGATTTCTGAATTCATGCTGAGTTGGAAGCCAAACTCATCTATTTCTACATCCCAAATGCCAACTCACTCAAAAGTGAAAGTGAAACTCGCTCAGTCGTGTCTGACTCTTCGCGACCCTAGGGTCTATACAGTCCATGAAATTTTCCAGTGCAGAATACTGGAATGGGTAGCCTTTAAGAGGAAAATAAATGTATATTTGAGGCACATCTCCCTTATTTCAATGTATGCCACAATATGAAAAACATCCTAGGAGCAATTTAGGTGCCCTTCCTTTACCCCAAATTAGACACCCAGGAACTCACAAATACAGGGAATCCTGGGGCTCTGTTTTTCAAATACAGTCTATGACGTTAAGAAATATTTCCCACTATTATGATGAAGTGTATCGCTATTATGATGAAGAAGTCATCTAAGATGACTAAAGTCATCTGGTTCACTTTAAATCTGGCATCATAAATCCTCAGAGCAGAGCTTTAAACCACACATCACTTTTTTTCTTGACTCACAATTGTATGACTAATTGAATGAATAAATGAACTAGGTAGTAAAGAAAATATGAGAACCAAGGAGATAGAGTTAGCTCCACTGAGAAAATAGAAGGTGGGTACTGTAGGGCTTCCCTGGTGGCTCATAGGTTAAAGCGTTTGCCTGCAATGCAGGAGACCTGGGTTCAATCCCTGGGTTGGGAAGATCCCCTGGAGAAGGAAATGGCAACCCACTCCAGTATTCTTGCCTGGAGAATCCCATGGACGGAAGAGCCTGGTGGGCTATAGTCCACGGGGTCACAAAGAGTCGGACACAACTGAGCGACTTCACTCAATCACTCACTCAATATATTATACTCAAAGGAACACAATATTATAGAGTAAATACAATGTGTTTTCCCAGGGTATAAGGCCCACATATACTGTGGTGTTGGTCTGTTGTCAAATGATCTTCAGGATCATGAGGAAAGTATGTGGATTGGTTCAGGTTGTACGGCCGAGGAGTCTTGGTCATTGTCAGGCAGGAAACAGGGTCTAGAGAACGTTCTGTGGAATCTGAAGCTGATATACTTTTGAAGGTTTTCTTTTAAAATAACACAAAATCTATCACAACAGTGAGTATTTATTTAGAATGATAAGATAATGTATAACAAGCATTACAATTATGACAACTGCAATAAGCAAAAATTCCAAACAAATCATGTATGTGTGTGTGTGTGTGTGTGTGCAGAAACACCACTTATGTAGCTGCACAATCTGAAGTATGGTGAAGTGAACATCCAAGGTGAAACATATAATAGTTTTATTGAAAAGCAAAACATCAAATTTCTGCAATTTTTACATAAACACAAGGCCATGTGAACACATAACAAAACCCCAGGAATGACATTTGTCTCACTTTGAAAAATGCAGACAGGTTCACATTAAGCCTTTAGGATTTAGTTTTACATCAAGTTTTTAAAATAAAATAGCTCTCAATATTTATTCTCACTAAAAGTCTTGTTTCAAGTTAGAATAAACAGTTTGTTGACTTCAGACTTTAACTTTCAATAGTGTATTTTTAAACATGTTGGGATAATTGTCATATTTGTCCAAACAGAGACTTTTTCTGTGACCCATTTCCAAATTCACAGATTCTGGTCCATCTATTCTTTTTAGTAATGTGGAATGATTTACCAGTTGGAATTTATATTATTGAAAGCAACTGGAACTACTGTACAAATAAGCCAGATGATAAAAAATGCTTGATTTGAAGCAAGCAACTCTGTATTTGGAGATACAAGATTCAGAACAAAGTGCTTGCATTTTCTACCAATATTTATATCAACTAGGTGGGCTCTTAAGCAGTCAGTCTGGACTCATACATCTAGAGTAGCCAGACCATGAATACAATGATTCTAGCTGCCTTCTATAAGTGGTCAGAAGGCTATATTAAGATACAGTCAATGTTAGTTATGAAGGCAGCAGAAAGCCTGTCTGTTTTAAGAAACTGTTCTGGCTATTGAACAATAGACACTCCCACACATGGAATTTCATGGAACTGTAGAATGAATAATCCTGTTCAAGGCTGCCAAAATTATTTTCTGCATGCTGAGATGTTATTCACACACACATTGACTGCATGCAGATAATCCATTTACTTTATTTTTGAAGTCCAGATTGTTTTCTTGCAAAAGCAATTGCGTTCAGTTGTAATATATAGCAAAGCATCTCTATCTTTGGTTCTGTATCTCAGAGATATTTTTCCAAAAATAAATAAGCATGGCAGGAAAAATAATTCAGCTATCTTAAGAGAAAGTCTAATATTTTATAAAAATTAAGCAAAAATATATAATTGAAGCTTTTTTTCCTAATTATCTTGCTTAATATCTCATACCAGTGCAACTTTAATATTAAAACAATTGTGCACACTATATTTAACTATACAGCATAGACACAAAAATGTCAAAAAAACAAAATAGTACTTTCCTTTATTAATCATATTGGAATTATGCTTTCTAAAAATGCACAGGAAAGTAGAACTGCTGAAATATGTAAATAATTTGGTGTTGAAGAAGTGAAAGAAAAGGAAATGAAGATGCAGCAACAGGTCATAGATCCTAGATATTGCAAAAAGAAGTGAACATATCACCCAAAGTCTCCCATTTCTGGAAAAAAAACGTTAAAATCATTCAGAGATTTTTCTTTTAAACTAGAATCTATGGAAGCTCCCTGTCACTGGACCCTCAGAAGATTTAATGATCTTCCTTTGTTAACGGTTTCCGCCTCTTTTCAAACAAGATCTTTGAATCAAATAATTCTCTTTCCCTGTATCCTAGAGATGGCCCCTTCAGATACTTTGCTTCTGCTGCCTTGTAATCTAATCCATCAACAGCAGAAATTGAACAGATGATTGCTTCTGGCAGAAGAACTTCCAGGATAAATTTAATTTTATCATCTCTTATCCGAGTCAGCATTTTTTCATCTATTTGTTTGTAGACTTCTTGTAAATATTTCACCACCTCATCCAACTGATCTTCATCTTCAAAGTATGTTTCAATACAGGGTGTGAATCTATTTGCATTCAAGAATGATTTCAGCCACCTGGACCCTTTTGTGCCATTTAAAATGGCTAAGAGATGGCTCTCTGTTCCCTTTGCATTCACGATGAAGTCCACTAGGTTCTTGTTGGCTCGGTCCCGAGCAGACTTCATTCGGTCTGGAAGAATTTTCTGGAAGGACATTTTCTTGGTCTGGGAAGTCACAGACATTGATCCTCCAGTATTTTCATTTTGCAGCTTTGGAAATAAATTCCTGAAGGTATCCTGTTTGATTATTTTCCTAACTGGATAACTAATGTCAGCAGCGTAATACTCAAAAAATGAGCCTGCAAAAGAACCACAACCTAATCTAACTCTGTAGTCACAAATAAGCGAGATGCACCAGTCAATACTTTCACTGTATTCCTCCCTGGCTTTCTCCACTAGTGCCTGCTTCTCTTTACAGTCAAATTTCTTTAATCTTCTAAAAGGCACTCTAACGCCTCTCTTTTCAGGATTCATATTTGCCTCAACAAAAATCACACTTGCTTTTCTCTCTTTTCGCCTGATGCTTTTTATCACTGATGGCCAAAATGGATATTTTTGATACTTAAACCAGACAATCATCCCTGTTTCAAATGAACGTTGCTCATAATGAAAAAGGAAACGTGGAAGTTCTTCATCTTCTTCATCATCATCTAATATGGATGCAGCAATCGAACTTACACGTGCTGACTTGTCAGAAGCTTGCAATTCTTCCTCAAATTCCTCAAAATCCAGTCTCTGAAGATTTCTTTCATTACTCCCGAGGAGTGAATAATCCCCAGAATGGCTAGAGGCACTAAATGAAATCTGATGTTCCCATGAAGAAGGCTGAGGGAACGCCTCAGCATCCGTCTCTGATTCCACAGTAGGTTGATTCTGGCTGGTAACTGAGCATGGATCAGAGGGACCCTCTCCAGGATCTTCAATATTCTCTGAGAAGGCAGAGCATTCAGAGGATGCGGCCAGGGCCTCTGGGTAGATGTCTTCTGGCTCCTCTTTTAAAGCTTTGGGCACAATGAAGCCATCTGATGGTAAAGTTGGACTGAATTTTTCCTCTTTAACATATACATCTTCCTCTTTAATTGTGGAAAGTAAAGGCAAAATTGAGAGGTCAATCTTTTTCTTGCTCTCTTTTTCATCCTCATCTTCTGAAAGTGAAGGGAAAGTCTGGCACCAGCTGAGGTTTTGTGATGATTTTGTTTCCATTTCATTTGGAATACTAGCAATCATTGTATGCACCTGTGATTTATCATCATACAGAGAATCATCACTCTCTGATGATACTAACAGGGTTGTTGAATTTTCATTTTCCTCCAGACACTTTGGTAAGTCTCCTTCTCCTTCGTGCTTCCGATACTTTTTACGAGGGGGTGAATCAGATGGCTTTTGTGGTATGTTTTGAGACAGTATAGTGGTCTCCTCGTCATCTGAACTGCTTACTTGAATCAAATTTGTTCTCTCATTCAGAATATCCAGTGCCATTTTTAATGACCTGGCATAGGCTGTTTCCTCTCCAGGTGGGTCACTGACCTCTGACTGTGCGGCTAGTGAGGAGGCAATAGCTTCAATTTGAGATTTAGTTAGGATCTTTGTTTCTGTGCTTTCCATTTGAATTTTTTCATCCAGTGAGAGTATTTGAACTTCCAGGGAAAATACCTTTTTCCTCTTACTATTTGACGAAGCCTCAGATCTGGACAAAACTTTTGCTGGCCACAACTGGTCTTGCCAATTGCATAAGACATACTCAGCATCCATTATGACTTAGATTTATGTGCCAAGAGGTTAATATCAGAGACTTATGTGTCTGGCTATTCTTGTCACTGTGAAGGAAGTCCCTACCACAAACAATACTTTGACCAATGCCCCTTTTAAGACTACAAAGAGTTACAAAGTGTTTATAGCTTGTGTGGCCTGTTCTCCTCCAGCTGAACTTCCCAAGGATGCTTGAACACGTTGTTTGAATGGACAATATGGAAGATACTGAAATAGCAAAAAGGAAAAGAAGAGTATCAGCAAATAAAATTATTTTGCCAAAGTAGGTGAGCAATTGCAAATAGAGAAGAGACAGACGAAAGGACAATGCTCAGTGGGGCATCAGATGGAGGAGGAAAATGCAGAATAATATAAGGTGGAGGATAAGAACTGGAAAGGTGTTTTTATAACATCTCAAATAACTTACTTTCGTTATTGCACATGATTATTAAAGTGTGACTCTATGTGCATGATGACAGAAGTGGTGTGTCAGGAACTCTATGTATTAGACATTTTGGGACTGGTGCCCCTAATATTATACCTAGAGAAGCAGGACTCTGAACTTGGTGTGCATCAAACTCATCTGGAGAATTCTTAAAACTAGATTTCTAGGCCTTATCCTGAGAATTGTATTCAGATGCTCTGGATAGGATCCAAAGTTCTGTACTTCTAATAAGTTATCAAGTGATGCTGACGCTACTTGTCTAAGAACTCTTTGGAAGCACTGTTCTAGCTAAACACACAGCTTTATAATTTTTAAGCTGTAAATGTTTCCCTATCTACTCAAAGCAGGCAGACAAACATAATAAGGTCTGTATCTCTTGAACCTAGACCACAACACAATGACCTTGTTAATAGCATGAGCTTAGAAGGCAGAGATTCAGAATGGCTGCCAGGTTCACATATTGGATGGGGTAATTATCAAGGATTTTTTGAGAGTCAGGTGGCTGGCTAGGACTTCAGGTAGAAATCTGATTAGTCTCCAGCATGAATTCTTCATAGCAGTTTGACACATGAGATTCCTCCCCCAAAGTAGAAGATATTACTTTTAATTACAAAACATTATGGCTACAGAACAGGGAGCAAAATGAATTACACCTTAAATTCTCAACCTAACATGATTTTAATATAAAATGTAGTTTTTATAATTGCTAAAGCTTTAGAGAAAGAAGCAAAATAAATTATACCCTGAGTTCTCAACATGTTTTTAATGTGAAGTATTTTGCAAAATGAAAAGAGCCTTACCCAAAGTCACGTGGATCAGGAAGGGTCTGGCTCTGTGATCTGGTTGTCTTGATTCTTACTGCAAAAAGAGACAGGCTGTCTAAAAGGAGACAGGGAATTAAACTAAGTGGCCAAGGCATAAAGAAACTTTTCTACCAAAACTTTAGTACACATGTCATTCGGAAACACAGGAATGAAATGAAATCTTATCTATGATGTAGATGTTTATTGTCCTCCTTGTTTATATTAACTTCTGAGTGATACAGTTATGATATCTGGTTCATGTTTAAATCATATTTCTCAGGAAAATTGTGAGTCAAAGACAAGAAAGGGAAGTAACAATTGCCTTGTGTCTACTTTGCTCTTCCCTGATGGCTCAGAGGATAAAGAATCTGCCTGCAATGGTGACACGGGACACAAGGATTCGATCCCAGGGGAAAATACCCTGGAGAAGGAAATGGCAACCCATTCTACTAGTCTTTCCTGAAAAATCCTATGGACAGAGGAACATGGTCGCAAAGACTCAGACATGACTGAGCGACTAAACACATACACACTACTAAGAACAAGACTACAGGTTTTGTTTGAATCATCAAATCAACCACTATGAGAATTTTTCCTCTTTTACACATATAATTTTTTTCAACAGAATTTTATTCACACTCTACATGCTGTCTCACAGTTCACTCACAAAATAGGTTTCATTGCTTTATTGTCCACTTCATAAAAATGGTTGCCTGGAGAAAATTTAGGAAATTTGGCCACCGCCATCTTGTGACCAGAAGCAGAACTGCAGATTTTGCAAGCGCTATATGCAGAGCTTCAGTTGCTCAGATTTTTCTCATGAGAGAAGGATCGGAACTACATTTAGCCAACCAGGAGCCTTTCCAGGCTTATAGAACTTTCTAAGTTCAAGGGGTTTGCTGTGTAGGATAAGAGGATCATAATGTCTTCAACTATAATGTTTCTGGTTATAAAATATGCTGCTGCTGCTGCTAAGTCGCTTCAGTCGTGTCCGACTCTGTGCGACCCCATGGACTGCAGCCTACTAGGCTCCTACGTCCATGGGATTTTCCAGGCAAGAGTACTGGAGTGGGGTGCCATTACCTTCTCCGTATAAAACATGCATAAGCTTATTAAAAATCGAAAAGATGCAAAAAGATGTAGGTAAAACTAAGTACAAGCCTCTATATAAATAGTCTGAATATTTTCAATTTTCCAGACTTTTTTACATTTATAGATAAATGCATATCATTTCAAAACAACATCAGATCTCAATAAGAGCAGTCTGAACATTATTCTACCTAAGTGTTTTTCACATGATTTATTAATTACTTTAAATGAGTTTTTTCTCACATTTGTAACATTTTATCTCAGTATTTTTCCTGATGATGTAAACAAGTAAATGAGTAAGAATATATTAATACTCTAAAATTAGGCAGCAGTAAAGCTAGTCCTGTCTCTCCAACTACACAAA
>NC_057419.1:95329979-95482186 GCF_019320065.1 Cervus canadensis
TGACCAGAGGCTGGAAATCACTGGTTTGCAGGCATATGCCCATTTCATATACCCTCATCAATAACTGGCAAATCCTCCTTCTTATATTTTATTAGTAATTTTCACTCACACAAATCAATGTGGGGAAAATTAATTTTTAAAAATTTACATGTATTTGTTTTTCTGTATGTCTGAAATATATCTTGCACACTTTGTTCATTAAAATTCTCCTGTGTTAGATTAAAATTCAGCTGATTTAACTTAGAAAGCTAATTTAAAGTATTGCTAGGGATAATTTTAGAAGTGAAAATATTTGGGAATGAAGTGTTTTATTTGACCTCTGTATTATCTAATACATATTTATAAATTTATTGTTATATATTTTATTTTATATAAAATTTATATAAACTAAATAAACACATATATGTAATCTTTTATTACAGTAGAAAAGGTAAACTAATACATTGGCCAAAGAGAATGACTACATGCTCCTGATTAATTTAGAACCCAACTAAACATCTAGAAATACACATACTTAACAAATGTCTGACAGCGTTCAATGTGTAAGCCACTTTCAAATCCAGAATGTGAGATGTAAAGGGACACAAGATATGATGGGTTGTGAAGATCTCAGTTCTAGGGTTCTCCCAAACTGGATGATGTTAGGTATCTCTCTGACAAAGCATCCAAGGCCTTAGTTTTCTGTGGCTGGTGAGTATCTACAGTAAGTTCTACTTTATTCATTTTTTAGAGAGGTCTAGCAAACACTTTTATTAGTCTTGACTAGGTATCTATGGAAACAACTCTATATTAGCACTCAAAATACATAATCATTTTTTGTTGTTAAGTGTACAATATTAAGTGGTTCACGGGCTTCCCTGGTGGCTCAGCTGGTAAAGAATCGGCCTGCAATGTGGAAGACCTGGGTTCAATCCCTGGGTTGGGAAGATCCCCTGGAGAAGGGAAAGGCTACCCACTCCAGTATTCTGGCCTGGAGAATTCCATGGACTGTATAGTCCACGGGGTCTCAAAGAGTTGGACATGACCGAGCAACTTTCACACATAGTGGTTCACAATTTTAAAGATTATATTCCATCTACAATTATTATAAAATACTGGCTATATTCCTTTTGTTGTACAATAGTCCTTGCAGCTTATTTTATACATAGTAGTTTATACCTCATAATCCCCTACTCCTATATTGTCCCTTCCCACTTCTCTATTTCCACTAGTAATGATTAATTTGTTCTCTGTATCTTGTGAGTCTGCTTCATTTTTGTTATATTTACTAGTTTGTGGTATTTTTTAGATTCTGCATGTAAGTGATATCATGCAGTATTTGTCTTTCATTTAGCATAATACCGTCCAAGTCCATCCATGTTACTGCAAATGGGAAAATTTTACTCTTTTTTTATGGCTGAGTGGTATTTCATTGTATATATACCACATCTTCTTTATCCATTTATCTGTTATGTACAGTTAGGTTGCACTCATATCTTGGCAACAGTAAATAATGCTGCTGCTACAAACATTGAAGTGAATTTATCTTTTCAAATTAGTGGTTTTGTTTTGGTTTTTGGATATATACACAGGAGTGGAACTGCTGGGTCATGTGGTACTTCTATTTTTAGTTATTTTGAGAAACTGCCATACTGTTTTCCACAGCGACTGCACCAGTTTACATTCCCACCAACAGTACACAAGGGTTTTCTTTTCTCCACATCCTCACCAAAATTTGTTGTGTTCTTCTTTGATAATAGCGATTCTGATAGGTGTGAGGTGGTATCTCATTGTGATAATTTGGGGGATGCAGTGTTTTATTTGGCCTCTGTATTATATAATATGTAATGTATATAAATATATATATTTATATATAAATTTTATTTTATATACTTTATTTGATATATAAATGTGTTTGTATGTAAAACCACCTCTATGTAAGCATTAATATTAGAAAATATATAATAATAATGAGGATAATCCCCAGGCTAGTATTGTATTGACAGCTCTAATAATTGCAGTATGTAATCTTTTGTACTATAAACCAGCCCTAAATCTCAGAGGCTCAGCCCCAAAAGAGTTTCTAATGCTGATGTCAAAGTTCAACAGAGGTCATCAAGTGGCCAGAGAGGGAGAGGAGTCTCCATTCTAAGCAGTCATTAAAAGACTCAAACTTCCTCCATTCTATGACTCTACCATCTTCTTTGGCCTTGAAGTCCTCCATAGTCTTTGCACCTGACTAACGAGGATCACAAAAGATTCAGACATGACTTAAGTGACTAAACAACAACTACAAAGGATCTTACGAAGATGGTCATTGGAGAATCCCAGGAAAGGTTTCAGAGGCCAGGACTGGCAAACGTCACTATTGGTCACAGTGAACTAGATAAAACTGTTAAACAGGCTGGGGAAAGTAGTGTCCTTATGACCCAGGAGGGAAATGAAACACAATTTGGTGAACACGTAGCATTCTCTCTGCCAAAGGAAGTTTTCCCTTTCCATCTTTTATGGACTTTTGTTGTTTGTTTAATGTTTTTTTTTTTCTTTTCTTTTTCGACTGTGTATCATATCTATAAAGACCAGGGCAGACATTTCTATTTGCCCACCCTACATTCACTTTTTGCGTTCTTCGTCATTAAAAGAACTCCAGTTGCATTCAAGGTGGCAGTGTAAACTCTTAAAATATTTTTTCCCACAATCCTCCAAATAAGCCCTGGCCACAAGATGGAATTTCTTGCCAAATAATGTAAACAGAAATAGTTGTAAAGATTCTAGAGAGGGTACCTCCAAAGAGGAAAACTGTCTTCTTGGGCTTTTTCTTTTTCCCTCACTTTCCCTCCTTCTCTTACTCCCCCTTAGAATTTGACCACAACAGGATTCAGACAGCCATTCTGGACCAAGAGGTGATTTAGAAAAAGGGTGCAACTCATTAGGGATGAAAGATCCTGAACCCCTGAATAATGGATCCACACCATTCCAATCACTTTAACCCAGTGGAACAATAAGCTTCTATCTTACCTAGGACACTGTGTTTTCTAGTCTCTCTAGTAATAGGAAAAAAAGTTGATCCTATATACGATTACCAACAAAAATAATATTATTATTATAGAATCAATCTTTTCAAAGCTTTCAAATCATTATTACATAATTTAAAGAGGATTATCAGGTTAGTATAAATATGAATTTATTTAAATGAAGAGATATATTCAATTATATATTTTACAAGTAATATTTCTCATTCGATCTTCTCATTTCACATGTTTTAGAAAAGTCAAGTGCACACAAAATATGGTCATTACATTAAAATTAAACTTTTCTGTGTTTATGTTGTCTATTTTCTATATTGCATGCTTAGTCACTAAGTCATGTCTGACTCTTGGCAACCCCATGGACTGTATCCCACCAGGCTCCTCTGTCCATGGAATTTTCCAGGCAAGAATACTATACTGGGTTGCCATATCTTCTCCAGTGGATCTTTTTAACCCAGAGATCGAACCCACATTTCCTGTGTCACCTGCAATGGCAGGGGCAGATTCTTTACCACTGAGACACTTGGGTTAAATCAGAAAATACTGCACCTCACCATTTTCCAAACAAAATACAAAGGAAAAGGTTAATTCCTTGGACAATATTTTTTATTTCATTGTTCTATAGAAAGAGTGGGAGAAGAAGGATAACCAATAATAATTAATGCTAATACTACTACTACTACTATTAATGAAGATATAGAATAATTACAGATATAATAATATCTTAACATCTATAGAGTTTTCCATGTGCCAGGTATTGTTCCCAGCACTTGACATATTATTTTATTTAATTATTAGATGGCTATTTCAGGTAGGAGAGTCCCATGCCCGATTCATTCTGCATAACAAGAGTAGTAATATTACTAATAATAATGACAAAGAATGACAGAAACCAAAAGTGTTTTCTTACCATGTGCCAGGCACTCTGCCAAGTTCTCTGTTTACAACATCTCCCTCTATTTTCACAAAATCTTGTTAGATGGATATGCTGAGTATTACCACTTTATAGATGAGGCATTAGAGAGATTAACTAACTTTACAAGGATTCCTAGAGACTATTGGGCACATGGGATTTGAATCCAGGTACTCTGACTCTCAGAGTCCATGCTTTTAATCATTAAAACACACTGAACCTACCTCATCCAAATGAAAAATGCTCTATAAATGTGGACTGGATGAATGGTGAATTAACTAGTGAATTTGAAATAGCTATGTCCTAGAAATCATGGAAACTTAAAAGAGAATCCTGTATCTAATTTAACATAAATTAGTCTTTTATAACATAATTATAAGAATGAGTGACATCCCATCACTTTTGCCAAATTCTACTGATTGGAAGCAAGTCATAGGTTCTGGCCATACTTAAAGGGAAGGAATTACATAAGGGGGTGGGTCCTTAGGGTGTGCCCACCACAATACTGTATGATTCCACTCATGTGACATTTTCAGAAAGCGGAAAATACAGTGACATGATCAGTGGCTGTCAGGGATTACAGGTAGATGGAGGGTATGACTACACATGGTTGGCACAGAAAGTTGTCAGGGTGATAGAATCTTCCACATCCTGGCTGTGACAGTGAGTTTATGAATTTACACATGTGTAAAATCCAAAGAAGTGTATACAAAAAATCATGTATTGTGTATGATGCTTTAAGTATGATTTTAACGTATATAATAAAAAATAAAAATTTAAATGGAAAAATTTAATAATTACTGTATAAAAATCAACTATTTATAAAAATGCTTTAGAAGTATGCTTCTTCCTGAAGCATATTTAATAACAAAAGAAAAATAACACCCAAACACATATTATTAGAAAGCATCAGTTCCATTTTGACTTAAGATACAATAAGCCATAGGAGAATGTCACCCATAATTTAATGATAAAAAATGTAAGTAATTCACGAAACCATAATATCCCTTGAGCTCATCACAGAACTGAGGTAAAATGAATTCCAAAGGGTAACCAGCCTCTTTGGCAAAGCATGGAGACAGAAGTAGCTGTCATGCAAGCAAGTTAAAAAAAAAATCAGCTGAACGTTTAATGAATTTTTAAAATCTTAAACTCTTAATGGGCTAGTGTCCCAGTAGTTTGGAATATACACTCACTGCCAAGTTATTTTTCAGTCCTTAACCAGAAGCACACAAACATGACTGTGGACAATGCAGAAGACCAAAAGAGCCCATGTCAGTGGTTCAGGTATGCAGGAGGCAATCAACTGTTGCTGGCAGACAGACATGAAGCCCCACACACTTATACAAACCCTTCTATGATGGGAAGCAAAAGTCTTAAGCCACCAGGGGAAAAGCAAAAGCCACCTTCCCAGGGAAGGGAAGATAGGAAACCCGCCTATCCCCAAGACAAAGGCAGAAATCCATAGCTGCTGGGGAGCAGTCAAAGCAAAAAACTCTGCCCTTGAGGAGGAGCAGGAAACCTTTGAGTTCAAGTTTCTCTATGAATAAAAAGCAGTGGTCAGCTACTGCTGAGGAAGGGGCAAGAATATATCAACCTTAGATCCCTGGTTGCGCAGATGGTAAAGAATCTGCCTGCAATGCAGGAGATCCAGGTTCAATCTCTGTGTCAGGAAGATTCCTTGGAGAAGGGAATGGCAATCCAACACCAGTCTTCTTGTCTGGAGAATTCCATGGACAGAGAAGCCTGGTGGATTATAGCCCATGGGGTCACAAAGAGTCGGACACGACTGAGCGACTAACACTAGATATAAATCAGATGTTAGCTGCCATTTGGAGAGGAAAGAATGCTGAGAAAGTACAACCATAAGATCTAGCTACATAGGGCCTCCCTAAAGCTGAGGCTGGATGAAAAAAACAAAGGACACTCCCTGCCTCACCAGGAACCTAGCATCTAACAATAACAGCAGCTCACTGCTGGGAAACAGGCAAGGGCATGAAGAGAGACACCACCCTCCCCAACACGTGGCGCAGATGTAAAGGAACTATTGAAAATTTAGAATTGAAAAAGACCACTGAGAAGAAACCTCTGGCACTCAGGCTGCACTCTAAGCAAAAACTTTGTTATGCAAGTCAGATGATAATGAAATGAGAAAAGAAGGACACAATCTCCAGCTTATTTTATGATACCAGTATTAACCTCATACTAGAAGAAAAAGCATAAAAGGAAAGAAAATTACAGATCAATTGTGCCTCAGAAACAAAGACACAAATCCAATGATACAGATACAGAAATGATATAGAATTACATAGAAAATGATTATAGAAAAAGGATAAAATATTATGACTAAATGGTGTTTATCTTGGAAGCGTAAGGATGGTTATACATTTGCCAATAAATCAATGTAACTCACCATATCAACAGACTAAATAAAGAAGAAAAATAGAGGTCCTCTCAACTGATGCAGAAAAGCATTTGACATAATTCCACAGACATTCATGATAAAAAATATGTTTGGCATACCAGTAATTAAAGGGATCTCACTCAACTTGATCAAGGGCATCTATAAAAAAGCCTAAAGTTAAAATCCTACTTAATAGTGAAATATGGAATGTTGTTCCCCTAAAATTAGGAACAAGAATGTCTGCTTTCAACACTTCTATTCTACATTATATTAGAGATCTTAACCAATAAATAGCAATTGAAAAATAAAGGCATGCAGAATGAAAAGGAAGACATAAAGCTGTTATTAATTGCAGACAACATGATGATCCATGCAGAAAATTCCAATGAATTTAACAAAAGAAAACAAAAGCTACTAAACCTAATACCTGTTTATCAATATCATCAGCTATAAGGCCAACATAATTTATTTCTATAGAATAAAAATTAGAAGTTGAAGTTTGACAAAGTACCATTTGTAATATCAAACCCAAGGAAATACTAAGTTAGAATAAATCTAACAAATATGCGCATGATTTGCACACTGAAGACTTTAAAAATGGTGAGAGAAATTAAGGAAGAGCTGAATAAATGGAGAACTATATCAAGTTCATTGACTAAAAGATGAACTATTCCTAGGCTGTAATTTCTCCCCAAACATATCTATAGAATCATTGCAATCTCAATCAAAATCCCAGCAGGCTTTATGTAAAAATTGAGAAGGTATCGCTAAAATGTATATGGAAAAGCAAAGGAACTAGGAGAAAAACCAGAGTAATTTTCAGAAGAAAACACAAAGTTGGAAGACTCATACTACCTGATTTAAAGACTACAGTAAGCAAAACAGTGTATTGAATATTATTGGCACAGGATAGACATATAGATAAAGAAAACAGAAACAGACCAGCAAATATGGTTTATGACAATGGTAATTAAATGGAGAAGTGATGGTCTTTTCAACAAATAATGCTGGAAAAATTGGATATTATATGCAAGTATGATCACCCTGAACCCTTAGATAGGACCATACACAAAAATTAGCTCAAAATGACAGATTGACTTTAATGTAAAAGCAAAAACTAAGAAACTCATGGAAGAAAACAAAGCATGAAATCTTTGAGACTTTCATTTAGACAAAAGATTTATCAGACCACAAAAAACATGGACCATAAGATTTTGATAAATTTGACTTGAAAAGTTCTCTGCTCTTCAAAAAACAAAATGAAAATCCAGAGTGGGAGAATATACTTGCAGATCAAGTATCAGATTTAAAAAAAAAACTTGTATATAGAATATATTAAAAACTCTTATCATTCAATAAGATTAATGGCCCAATTTAAATAGATCCTCATCAAAGAAGATATATAAATACCAAATGAACACATTAAAAGATGCTCAACACTATTAGCAATTAAGGATATGCACATAAATCTACAATGAGATACCACTAACACCTTTATAAAAATAGCTAATATTAAAAAAAAAATATCTGACAGTATCAATTGCTGGCAATGATGCAGAGCTACTGGAACTTATACAATGCTGGTGGAAATACAAAATATCACAGCTACTTCAGAAAACAGTTTGGCAGTTTCTAATATATTTAGACATACATTTACCAAAACCAACTAAGAGAAATGAAACTTATGTACAAAGATCTGTTCTGGAATGTATGTTGCTGTTGTTTAGTAGCTAAGTTGTGTTTGATTCTTTTGGGACCCCATGGACTGTAGCCCACCAGGCTTCTCGGTCGGTGGAATTTTCCAGGCAAGAATACTGGAGTGGGTTGCCATGCACTCCTCCAGGGGATCTTCCTGACCCAAGGATCAAACCCATGTCTCCTGCATCGCAGACGGATTCCTTATTGCTGAGCCACTGGGGAAGGCCTCTGGAATGTATACAACTTTAATCATAATCAGCAAAAACTATAAATCTACTGGTGAGTGAATATATAAGTTGTAAAATAACAGAATACCTGTAAGCTAATTTAAGAAATAAACCTCTGATACATGTACCAACATGAGTAAATTATCAGAAACATTATGGTAAGTGAAAGAAATAATGCAAAAGGGTAGATATTGTATAATTCCATTTATATGATATTCTGGAAAATGAAAACTATAGGGACAGAAATCAGACAAGTAGTTGCTAGGAACTGGGGTAGAGAGAGAGTGTTCACTACAGTGAGGCAGTAAGGAACATTTTGAAGTTATGGAACTATTCTATAGCCTGACTGTACTGGTTATTACATGACTGTATATGTTTGTCAAAACTCATCGAATTACATACCAAAAAGACTGAATTTAACTCTATGTAAACTATACCTTAATAAATCTGAGTCTTAAAAAGGCATCCAATCAGAATATAACCTATATAACAAATTGATGTTTTACAGTGAGCATAATGGGAATATATATAGGAATTTTGTTTGTACTTTGGTCAGTGATTACCTAAAGAGGTTGTGAGTACCACAGGTATGTGTGAAAATATCCTCTGTAGTGTATAAAGAACATATTAAATATTCTATTTGTTTAACCTCTTTAAGTAATTTTTTTGTTATGCTTAGCCTAGCATCTTTATCTTTTTAATTTTTATACTGAAGTATAGCTGATTTACCCCCTGGAGGAGGAAATGGTGACCTACTCCAGTATTCTTGCTTGGAAAATCCCACAAAAAAAGGAGCCTGGAGGGTTACAGTTCATGGGGTCACAAAGACTCAGACACGACTGAGCACACATAGTTGATTTACAATGTTGTGTTAGTTTCAGGGGTACAGCAAAGTGATTCAGCTATACATATACATATATGCATTCTTTTTCAGATTCTCTTCCCATATAGGTTATTGCAGAATAATGAGTAGAGATTCCTATTCTATACAGCAGGTCCTTTGTTGATTATCTATTTTATTAATACATACAGTAGTGTGTATATGTAAATTCCAAACTCCTAAGGTACCCCTCCCCCCCTTGCCCTTTGTTTACCATATGTTTGTATTCAAAGTCTGTGAGTCTGTTTCTGATTTGTAGATATGTTCACTTGTATCATTTTAAAAGATTTTACATATAAGTGATATTATATGATATTTGTCTGAATTACTTCATTTAGTACGATAATCTCTAGGTTCATCCATGTTGTTGCAAATGGCATTATTGCATTCTTTTCAATGGCTGAAATATACAATAACCCATTGTATATAGGGACTGCATCTTCTTTATTCATCCCTCTGTCAATGGATATCTTAATTTTTTATTAACTTCTATTTTTGAATTTGCTTTAAAAATGTTGGCAGGTACCTGACTTTTGATGCAGTTCTGTAACTCTGCACAAATTCAAATCTCCACTAAGGATCTCTTTCATTGAAGTTAGTTAACACAAGACAAATGTCAAGAATCTGGAGGACATCAGCACTCTACAGCTTGTGAAATTTATCCTTATTGGCAGAGTCTTTAACTCCACTGACATTCTGGCATGCCATTCAACCATATGAGTAGAAGGAAAGGAAGGAGCAGAAGCCAAAGTGCTATAATTTGGAGACAGAGGTCTGGTTAAGAATACATCCCCAGTGAGAAAGTGGAAGCCAAATAACATATGAGAGACAGAATGGTTATAGACTAAACAAATGTCAATATTTTTTAGCTTATAAGGTCCATGTAAAAGAGTAGAAATGGTACATTTGGAATACTACCAAATACCATGGGGGGGTGGGGGGCATGAGCATAGGTAAAGCAAGAAATTTTAGATTCTAAATAGATATTCAAAATATTGAATGACTGCTAAAGCGCAGGCACAAAGAGTTGAAACTGTTTGTAAACAAAGTTATTATTATTAATGTTCACTGGTCAAATGCCAGTCCACCTAAAGGGGAAGGACATCAGAAGAAAACTCATTAAGGGTGAGCATTCCAGGTAAGAAAAAGGCAAGCCAGACAGAAAATCACTGCCAGGGCCAAAGGGACATGATAATTTCTGGTCAAATGTATGTAAACATGTTAGGGAAAAAAGAAAAAAAAGACCAACCAGTGACCTAGAGATCACAAGAATATAAACTTGCCATATTCGGAGAATCTTGCATTTCCTGAGTAATGCAAAAACTTAACACAGTGCCCATGGATGATGCTGGTAGGAATTCAAAAATTAGGATGATGGGATGGAAAACATTAAAACAAATAAAATGAAAGAAAGGTAGATAAGGACCCCACAATGTAATAATCACAGCACAAAGCAGATAAACTTTATTACTCTCTAAGTATTTAAGCAGATAAACTAGGCTGCAGTGCTCTTCACAGGATTATCAAGCAAAGAGAAAGAACTTCATTGGATCTGCCTTGGCGGATTTAAAGATAAAGGGAATTCCCTTCTTACTGTGATCCCCACCCCCATCATCCTCTGAGCACCCATAGTAAAACAAAGATCCAGGCTGGACCAAATTTATTCCTGTCAGCACTCTGAATAAAGTTACTTATCAGTTCTCTAGTGAGGAGATATGATAGACTGTTAAAGATATACTCTCTAAACTTAAGTTTCTCAGACAAGTGTTACGGCAAGGTTGTTATGTGTTAAAAGTTCTCAAACAGATATTCAGGCATGGGTTTGGGACTGAGTTCTAACTTTAATAGCTCACTAAAGAAACCAGTGGTACTAACATATATCAAAATAGATTACAAGGTTAAAATAATTTGTAAAAGATCAGTTAACAGTCTAAGTGCATAGCAAGAAGTAGATATGAACATAAGGAGGAAGGGGACAAGCTGTTCAAAATGAGCCACTAATGATCTGAATGTGCATGTGATTGATTGGTACATCTAGATATAAACTGGAAATCAACCAGTGAACTCTGAATCATCTAGAAAAATCTTTAGGTCATTGGTCTGTGTGCCTGGTTAACCACAAAAACAGTAATTTTAGAGGTATCTATTGCTTAGGTCTGGGGCTTCCCAGGTGGCTCAGTGCTAAAGAACTCACCAGCCAATGCAGGAGATGCAGAAGATAGGGGTTAGATCCCTGGGTGGGGAGGATCCCCTGGAGAAGGAAAAGGCAACCTGCTCCACTATTCTTGCCTGGAAAATTCCATGGACAGAGGAGCCTGGTGGGGTACAGTCCATATGTCACAAAGAGTCGGACACGACTGAGTGCCTGAGCACACACAGGCACACACATTGCCTTAGGGCTACTAACTAGTTTCCTTCTTCTGTGCTTATACATATTCTCCTGAAAACTTGCAAGGAAGCTTAAACAAACACTTCTGAATGAGCGATATTCACTTAAAGAAAAAGGGAAGAGAATAAGCAAAGGGGTTTCCCCTGTCAAAGGAGAAGGAAGGTGGAAAATAAAAATAGAGCAGACAAAAAGATGAATAAATACCGGACACCAAAGAAACATACTGTGGTTTGGGAAATACTTAACAATATAAGAAAAGAGAAATAGCTCTATAATGACCCCTGTATTTAGGCATATTATAGCTATTAAATATAAAGAATGAATGAGTGTGTGATGACAGGAGCTTCAGGAAGGGGAGTGTTGAACAATGAAATGCATCAGAGACACCATTGCTTTTATGGGGTGTTTTGAAATTTTGGGACCTCTTGAGGTTTATTCTAAGGTAACCTTTTAATTTTTTAAAGATATCGTACTGCCCTATCTACCCAAGGCAGTCAGACACAGATCCTGAGGTTTGTGTCTCTGGCATTCAGACAACAGCACAATGATCTCATTAAGAGGATGAGCTTAGGAATCAGATATTTGGAATGACTGTCATGGCTATTTACTGGATAAGGTGGTTTTCAAGGATTTATTGAGAGTCAGACAGCTGGATGAAACCTGCAAGTCTTCCGTAAGTAGACATCATCATACTCATTTGCATAACTTCTACTTTAACTTCAAAGCACAGAAATATCCTACCTGGTATCAATCTCGGCCAGCAGCTCTCCTCAGATGGCCATCACAGGCCTTGGGGGAAACAAGGGTGGTATGACCTGGACTGGGGCTGTGTCATTTGTATAATTTCTTTACAGGAGTTTAATACATCTAATTCTTTACTGAATATAATTTGTGGTTTTTCATTTAAAACATGGTCACTGAACAGAATCAAAACAAATTGCACTCCATATTCTCAATTTAACCATGTTTTAACAAGAGATGGGCAGAGCCTTACCCAATGTCACATGGATCGTGCAGAGTTGCCCCTATGATCCCGTTGTTTTTATTCTCACTCCAGCTGCTTGTCCGCAGCAGGGCCTTCTCCCTGTTCAGCACTTCTGAGGTTGTGCTGCCCCTCTGGGGCTCAATTGGTGTCACAGATTCCTGAAGATTCCCCAGGTCATGTGCATCTCAGACATTAACCTAAGCTGTCCAAAAGGAGACAGGGAAGCAAACCAATTAAATGGAAAAGGCATAAAGAAGTTTCCTTACCAAAACTTTAGCAGGCATGCTCTTCTGAAACACAAGGATGATATAAAATCTCAACTGTGATGTAGAGCCCTTGTTTATTTTCCTTCTTGTTCTTGGTATTTCAAATGTTCTCTGTGACACAGTTATGTTATTAGGTTGATATTAAAATCATCTCCCTCATGAAAAGTATGCTTTGGGGGCAGGAAAGAAGCAAAGTAACAATTGCATTATTCCTTTCTATAAGCCAAATCTGTGTAGCTATCTCTTTGTTTTTTTTTTTTTTTTTTTTTTTGCTTTGTTTGAGTTCTCACATCAGTCCTCATGTGGGGCTTTGTCTTCTAGACACGTACAATTTTTTCAGTGGAACTAAAACCACATTCTACAAGCTGTCTTGTAGTCTGCTAATATAAAATACGTTTCACAGCTTTGTTTGCTCACTTCAAAAAAATAGTTGCCTGGAGAAAATCTGGAAAATCCTAGAAGCGCCATCTTGTGGGCACTACCAGAGTTGCATCCAGTTACTACTAGATCCTTAGAGCAAAAGGGTGGGAACTTACATGCTGGCAAGCCAGCAGTTTTCTCAGGCTTCTAGGATATACCATACTAAAATTTAGAGTTTCGTTATGCATCACAAAAAATGGAATGCTAATGCCTTTAGTTGCAATGGTCTGACAAAAAAATGCATGCTTACTGAAAACTGAAAAGATATGATTTTTAAAAGAAAGCATAATTCTGTAAAAACAATCAATATTATTGTTTTCTTAATTATCTTTCAATATCTTCATATATATATATATAAATACATATTACTTTAAAACTAGCTTTTTACTGTGCTCAAGCACACAGTTTGAATAATTTTCCTTATAAATATTTTCAATGTGATTTTGTTTGAATCACTTCAAATGTAATTTCTCCCTAATTTATGACATTTTACCTGAAACTCTTTCTCTGATATTGTTTAAAAAATGTTTTTTAATAGAGAGAGTAAGGACTGTAACTGTCTGTCAAACTATACAAATAATCCCATGTAGTGAAGGTACCCTTCTATTTTTCCTGATGTTACACATATTGTATTAACACAGTCCTCTATCTTTAAATGACATAATATGGTGTTTGCCATTCTGCAATTTTCATTTTCACCTAATACTACTTCTTAGACATCTTTTCAAATCACTACATGCTCATACTTCTGTTTGTCAGCTATATAACGTTCAATTGTAATTGTATGGATGTACCATGTCACATATTTTTTAAATGGCTAGTAGAAACAATCCAAATCCTCTTCCTATTTCACTATTAAACTTTAGAGATACAGAAAAACGGTTATTGCTGACCATGGTCATACCTGTTGTCTGAAAGAATGAGTTGCAAGGAGGACACAGACAGGGCTGTAGTCAACACAGCAACCAGGCTACGCACTTGATCAGGTCCAGGAAAATTTCAGCTATCGGCAAAAGATGGGGGGGGTGGTTAGTTATGGCTGCATGTCTGTGTGTTTATGAATGATCATGTGTCTAAAACCAAAAGGTACAGATTTGTTTCAGTATCATTTTGCTCTACTTTTTTAAAAATCATTTATCAATGATAAAAATGATCATGGAATAAAGCAGTTCTAAAAATGCTGAAACTGGTTAAAAATATATTTTGAAATCCCCAGTAAGCTGAATACTCGATATGCTATTAACATGGAAATCTAGTTACCAATACACGTTTTTTAAAAACAAATTGTTGATCAATCAACAGCATATCTGAATCCGTTCCATGTTCCTTGTACATTTATATTTTACATGTCAAGCACTTTTTATGGTTACATTTTTCCTATCAGTTATTTTTTGTAGAATAATAAATGCTTCAATAAAATCTGTACCAAAGATAGAAACATGGAATGCCATGTAAAAAATTAACATGAACAGCATGCCTCACTGAAGTCTTAATTTAGATGCGGTAATCTGATCACCCATTCCCACACTGTGGACTTTAAAAAATATCGGAGAAACTGAATTTTCAGGGGATTGATTCTGTCACAGTAACGGGAATTTCCCCCAAAATATATTCTATTCCCACCTCTCCCAGGCAACAGCCTCTATTTTTTTTCCACCGTAACACTGAAGCCCAAAGAAATCCCCAGAAAAAAAACTAGCTTTAAGACAGCCATTACCTTGAAGCTTCTTGTCAGCTGCAGCCTCGTGAAATGCAGCCCCTCCCCCAAGAGTGGCCAGGCACAGCTCACATCCAAGCTTCTCAGAGGATGCTCCGCCCCCTCCCTGTGATGGGGAAAGGAGGGGGCCTTTCCCTCAATTAGAGGGAGGAGAATTGCCAAGTTAACTGAAATTCACTTAAAGGAGAAAAACGTTCATTTCTAAAGGACTTGAAAGAGAAATGGCAACTTGTGTCTCTTTCATTTCCATTCATACCACAAGGGTAGGTAACTTCCTGAAGAGAAACAGCAAATCTCTTTATCATATAGTAAAGACCCAGTTGAAAATATCTCTTACATATTTTCTTGCCCTTTCTGTTAACATTTTTACAAAAGATTTTAAGACTCAACTGGTCATGGTCCACTAAAAAGACCTGCTAAGTCCTTGCTTGTGATTACAGTGAATGGATACACTGTTTTGTGGAGAATTAAAACTGTACAGTGTTAATTCTTCTGGCCCTGGGACATGATATGTTTCTGTTACTCAGTTTCTCTCATTTATCCTTCAGAAAGTTTCAGCTTTTTTCAAGTCAAGTAATTTTTTAAACACAAACATGTACCAAAATCCTTAATGAAGAGAGATATAAGAAATATATCTCTGATATATTAAAACTGAAAAAAAACTATTTATGGTTTAAAAACACTATAAAGCAAGTTGAAAACACAAGAATAAATTTGACAAACTGGTTCTTATTCAAAAAATAGCCTTAAAGTAGCTCTTACATATTAATAAGGAAGAGAGTGAGGTTAAAAAAAATGAGCAAGAGACATAAATAGACAATTCACAATGTTCTGAGGGAAAAATTCTTACCCACTCCCAATATTAACTTTCCTGTGAGCAAGCTCACACAGTTCAACTACAGGGACCTCTGTCCTTCCCATATAGTTGCAAACCTCCAGGCTGTTTGGTAAAATTGTTTAAATTTGCTGTTTTAAAGTCCAGTTGACTCAATAATCAATGCCCTTTAGTTTACTTTCACCTTGTACAAAACCTGATGTTTAGGCTTCCATCTGCAACTTCATTTGTTTTATATCAGTTTGTTCAATTTGTTCAGTGGAGAAAGGGATATGCTGTTCAATGGGGCTCCTCAAAACTCAAATATCCAAAGTAAAAATTAAAATTAAACAATCCATAAAGATATTCACCTTCCCTAATAAAGAAATGCAAACGTAAACAGCAATGAGATTTCGATTTTACTTATAATGAAGTTGGGAAAAATGATTCAATGGAGAGTTGACAAGAGTGAGAAAATGGGTACTCTTGCTCATGTGCAAGGTCACAAGGCTGGGAAGAGGGCAAAACAAAATTAAGGCCAAAGTCTTAGAGACTTCCCTGGTGGTCAGTGATTAAGACGTCACCTTTCAATTCAGGGGATACAGGTTTGAGGGCTTCCCTAGTGGCTCAGACGGTAAAGAATCCACAGCGCAGGAGACCTGGGTCGATCCCTGGGTTGGGAAGATACCCTGGAGAAGGAAATGGCAACCCACTCCAGTATTCTCGCCTGGGAAATCCCATGGACAGAGGAATCTGGTAGGCTACAGTCCATGGGGTCACAGAGAGTTGGACACGACTGAGTGACTAAGCACAGGCACAGGTTTGAGCCCCGGTTGGGTAGCTAAAATACCACATCTCTCGTGGCCAAGAAACAAAAACATAAAACAGAAGGAGTACTGTCACAAATTCAATAGAGACTTTTAAAAAGATGGTTAAGATGGTAAATTTAAAAAACAAAACAAGACACCCAAAACCCAGTTTTACCTGAGTTCCACATAGAAAGATATGTTCTCTTGATCAGTACTCACCGCTTTCTGCACTTAGAATCCTCTTTGAGGATTCTAGAGTAGAACAAAGGATATGTCATTCACTTTCTGATTGTAGGGAAATTAATGACTGAAACCCCCAGTAAGTGTTACTTAACATATGTCCTTCTTGGTGAACATGCTGGTGAACCACAACAATTTTCAATAATTATCACACTTACCTATGAACTCCCTATCTTTCACATACATCCACATTCTCACACAAATTAAAAAATATATTTCTGCACTATGCTCTTACACTGACCATATCTGCATTATAATTTCACTCAACCATAGACTAGTTACAACATATCTCTTCTGTGTCACAGGGACCTGGCAGTACAACAACTGATAATCATTGGTTATGGAGAGAAATGCTCATTTCATCCAATCCTCATTTACAATTGGCAACTCCTTGTTCTTGTGCTTTAGTTGTTTGCGATTCGATATCCTCTTTATTGAGCATTTTTGTTCACAAAATATTCAAGAAATTAAGAGTTAAATTTAGGTTTTTATTGCCTTTAACCTAAGGGTGTCATTTCCCAGGAAGTGACAAAACCTACATGCTGCTAAATGGATCATTCTGAGGGTTAGTTCTCTTAAGATAATGTTTTGCTAATTCAAAAACAATATGTGTGTGTGTGTGTGTGTGTGTGTATAAAGTGTAGGTAAAGTTGGTGAAGCCCTCACAACCCCATCCATCATCACAATGAACAAGTAAACACGACCCCTGTTTCTTAGCACCTCTGACTAATTCAGGTTAGAGAAACAGAGCTGCAGTATGACACAGCTCTTCCTGTGATTAACAAACAGAGAGAAAGAAAACTGTGCATCAGGGGCTCTAAAGAGAGAAGCCATCTTTCTTTCACAGACATATAACAGGAGGGTCAGGCTAGATAAAAATTATTCCACTAAGCAATCTGAGTAAAGGACATCAAGGGTTCTTTAGTGAGGAGATAGAGATTTCTCTCAGCAGAACCCAATGTTTAGCCTTTAAGTTTGTCACAGAGGCATTGTGACAGGGAAGCAGGCAGTTGTGGGTTTGAGACCTTTACTAGCTGAATGGAGAGAAAATTTTCAAATCCTTGATAACTATGCTGACTTGTCATGTCTCCATACTAGATCCCACAGTTAAGAAACATGCATAACTCAAAAGCGTCTCTGACAATAACCTAGGTTGTCTAAATATGAAACCACATTTAATGGTACAATAACTAAAAAAAAAAGAATTTAGTAGCTAAGTGTGTAGTGAGAGCTAGATGAGACAGGAAGGATATGGAAACGGGTAAAAGAAATCCTAATTTAACCACAGAGAAACTGAATTTGCAATATACTCAGTGCACCAGGATATAGATAGGAACTCAACCAATAGATATGCAGTGTCCTGGAAAATTCCTCAGGACACCGATCCAGTTCTAGCTGCCTAGTTTTCTAGAAAAGCAGTTTTTGAAGGGCCCTTAACTCTACTGCAGTAGGGCTAATAAATGGCTCTCACCTGCTGTAGCCTCTTCTTATCCTCTGAAACCCACAAAGTAGCCGGAATAAAGTGTTTTCAATGGGCACCAACTGGATTAGATTAAAATATGGCAAAAAAAAAAAAAGGATCAGATAAGAAGTTTACCCTGCTAAGCAGAAAGAACATGGACAATGATGATGGAGACAAGATAAAAATCAGAAGGATAATATCAGAGAAAGGAGATCAGAGACATGGACATCTTTTGGAGGGAAGGGGAAGAAAAACAAGAAGAATTATGATAACACAAACCCAATATCACTTCTTTATTATTTCTGTTGTACTGTGAGAAAAGAATGCATGTGGGAGGGACTTTGGAAGTGGCAGGACATTATTTGTGTTCCTGGGTAATTCAGGCCTTTTAAATCCCACAGGGTTATCACAACAGAATTCTGGGCTTTAATGTTTCCAAAGCTGCTAGTGCTGCCTTGCCTGTCCAAAGCAAAGATCTCATGGACACAGATAATGAGGTTTGGCATCAATAGCCTTATTCAAGAGAGTGTACAGAAGTCTATTTGAGGAAGGCTGTGAGACCATAAGCAGGTCTTAAGAAATACTTGTAACTACGCTATCTAGTACTTCCCTGGTGGCTCAGTGGAAAAGAATCTGTCTGCCAGTGCAGGAGACGTGGGTTCAATCCCTGGGTCAGGAAAAGCCCTTGGAGAAAAAAATGGCAACCCACTCCAGTATTCTTACCTGGAAAATCCCATGGACAGAGGAGCCTGGTGGGTTACAGTCTACAGGGTCATAAAGAGTCAGACACAACGTAGTAACTAAACAACAACATGTTGTCTAGTATGTGGTGACAACAACTGAGCAAAGCTGTCAAGGATTGTAGTCAGGTCCCTGGCTGCAACCTCTGGTAGACACCTGAATAGCCTATTCAATTATTTCTTCATAGTGGTTAAACACATGAGATATTTTCCCCAAAACTAGAAGCGATGGCTTTTAATTACAAAACATTAGGGCTGCAGAACAGGGGCAAAAGAATTGTATCTCAAATTACCAACCTAACATAATTTTAGTATGAAATGTGTCTTTTAATTTAAAATGTTATGGTTACAGAGCAGGAAACAAAATAAACTATACCTCTTATACCCCAAGTTCTCAACATGTTTTTAATGTGAGATATTTCATGAGATGGGAAGAACCTTACCCAATGTCACATGGATCATTCAGGGTGTGCTCCTGTGATCCGGTTGTTTTTACTCTCACTCCAGCTGTTTGTCCAGCAGAGCCTTCTCCCTGTTTGGCCGTTTTGTGGTCGTGCTGCCCTTCTGAGGCTCAACTGGTGTCACACACAGATTCCCCAGGTAATGTGCATCTCAGACATTAACCTAAGCTGTCCAAAAGGAGACAGGGAAGCAAACCAATTAAATGGAAAAGGTATAAAGTTTCCCTACCAAAACTTTAGCAGGCATGTTCTTCTGAAACACAGGAATGAGATAAAAATCTCAACTGTGATGCAGAGGCCTTATTTATTTTCCTTCTTGTTCTTGATATTTGAAATGTTCTCTGTGACATAGTTATATTATTAGGTTGATACTAAAATCATCTCCCTCATGAAAAGTACGCTTTGGGGACAGGAAAAAAGGGAAATAACAATTGCCTTGTGCATCTGTATAGGCCCAATCTGTGTAACTATTTTTTTTTTAATGCTTTCTGTTTGAATTCTCATATCAGTCTTGGTGTGCTTTTATTTTATACATGTGCAATTTTTCAACAAACTGCAATCACATTCTACATATTGTCTCATAACAAAAAATATATCTCATTGCTTTATCTGTCCAGTTCATAAATATGGTTGCCTGAAAGAAAATTTAGGACATCTGGCAAGTGTCATCTTGTGACTAGAACCAGAACTACTGCAGATACTCAGGTCTTTGGTCAGGAAGGGTGGGAACTATATTAACCAGACTGTAGCCTTCTCAGGCTTCTAGATGGGTTTTTTTGTTTTGTTTTTTTGCTTCTAGACTTGTTCATTCTCAACTTCAGAGTTGTGTAGGTGCCATATAAAAGTGGGATTACATTTCCTCATTTTAATGTTTGTTATTATATACTTCATGCATATTGCGTATCTTCCTTCATCTTTTGATTTTTCAAGAAAGAAAGCAAATTCTCACAATAATGGTCAAAATATAATGGCTTGCTCTATATATTTTTCTTAAACATATTAATGTGTATATTTTTGTAAACCAGACTTTATCCTTCCTAATAACATATTTTAACATCTTCTCACATCAATAAATATTTTCTACATCATCTTTTGGGCTTCCCTTATAGCTCAGTTGGGAAAGAATATGTCTGCAATGCAGGAGACCTGGGTTCGATTCCTGGATCAGCAAGATCCCCTGGAGAAGGAAATGGCAACCCACTCCAGTATTCTTGCCTGGAGAATCTCATGGACAGAGGAGCCTGGTGGCCTACAGTCCACGGGGTCACAAAGAGTCGGACATGACTTAGTGACTAAACCACCACCACCACCACTTCATCTTTTTGTGAATAACTTTCACATGATAATCCTACATTTCTCAAATTTTATCTCATTTTCTCATAATGAATCTGATTCAAGCTTGCTAGTTTCAGAATAAGATTTTTTAAATGGAGAAATGTAATATATAAAGAGTCGAAATGTTCTGTTTCCAATTACACTCATATATCTCCAATTAATAAAGTACATGCATATTTCCAAAATTTTCTTGCATATAATGTACCAATATTATTACAGGTCATTCTGCAACATGCTTATTTTTAGAATATACCTTCTATATCTTTTCTTATTTTTGCACTTAGCTCACTACATTAGCTTATTTTTTTTACAGCTGCATAGTATTCAAAATTATGGTGAACTATCCTACATGACTATTCCACAATATGCTTTGAACATTTTTTGAAATCTTTCTCAAAAGTACATAAAAATACAAATACATATCTTCTGCTTGAACCAAAGTCTGGACAATAGTCTAAATATTTGAACTGCAAGCAAAGCACAAGCAACCAGATAACCAGCCTTCTCAGACCCAGAGAAAAATCCACCTTTAGCTAAAGACAATGGAGTGTGTTTGAGTATTTAAATGTCTGTAACAAAATGGATTTTTCTCTTTAAGCTCCATTATGTGCTTCCAAAAACAAAACAAAACTAAACTAAAGGTACATAAAAGTCTAAAGAAGAAAATACACATCATTCTTACTCTAACCCCTGAATTGGTTTACTGCTTATATTTGAGCAAAATCCCATTGATTTTTCCCTCATCATATGTGTTTGTCTGTGTACAAATGTAATTTAAATAATGTATTCATATGTGTGTGTATATATATATATATATATATACATATATATATATGTCCTTTCCTCATTCTACATATTAGAATACACTACTTTAAATTATATTTCTCCACTAATACATTTGAACACCTTTCCATGTTTCCTTATTTACTCATTTTTTTTTGGCAGGTAGCTTTTCCCCCCATGTTTTTAAATTCTCATCTCAATATTTTTATGCTGACATAGCTACTCATGCTCTCTCATAGCATACTCTGGGCAAAGTAGTGGAAATTTCCTTTTTTTTCCTTAGACATCATTTATTACTATATATATTGTTGTGTTTTATTATATCAGTATAAGCCTATTATTCTTCAGCTCATGAACTTACAGATATTTTTCACATTACAGTATAAATTGGAATATATCATGCTTTTGATAGCTAGGTAGGGACATAGACAATGATCGTTCTTTACACATCCATAAAAAAAAAAAGTGATCCTTTTAAGACACTGAGTATTCCCTGACAATAAACTAAACTTATTAATGTCTTCAGAACTTAAATTCGCAGTTATACACTATTTCAGATTATTACTACACAAACTCCACCAAAACAGCAAGATTTGTTGGAAATACAATCAACAACCAAAGTAATATAAAAACCCAACACTTCCAACTAATAACTTCGTTTCTCATTGGGCGTTATCACAACATAATCTCTCTTTTTTTTAAACTAAGGAAGATTAATTTTTCAAGTTTTGTTTCATCATTTATCTCCGTTACTACTGCTTTTTGACTGAAACACAAAATGCCCTACTCGAAAGTCAGCTTTTGCAACCTCCTGAAGTATTTTTTCCGCAGGTGTAATCTGATCACCTCCCCCACTCTTAAAGTGTGGAGTTTTAAAATATCTGGAAGGAATACAAAATTTAGACAGAATTCCCTCAAAGGAACTGCGACTCTCACAAAACAACGCTCCTTTCCCACGACTCCAAAGCAGCAGTCCCTTCTTCTCACCTTTACTGCCAAGTCTCCAGAAATCTCCGAAAATAACTATCTTTTCACGACAGCCATTACCTCCAAGCTTCTCTTCTCTCTTCTGCGAGGCCTCCGAAGTCTGTATGTAATGCCGCTCCTCCCCCAAGACTGGCCAGGGCCGGCTCACTCTTCCAAGCTTCTAGAGGATGCTCCGCCCCCTCCCTGTGCTGGGGAAAGCCGGAGGTCCTTCCCTCATTTAGAGGGAGGAGAATCTCCAAGTTGAACCGAAATACAATTAAAGGAAAGAAGTGTCCATTTTAAAGAACTTTAAAGTGTATTGGAAACATATGCCTGTTCAATTTTCTTTCAAACCCCCAAGCGTCTGTGTTTTCCTGAAAAAAGAAGAAAGAAAAACAGATAGCAAATATCTTTTTCATATAATAAAGATACAGTTAATATATTCCTTACATATTTTTTCAGGCTTTCTCTTGTACTTTATCTCTGGTAAATTTAAGACCTGCTAATCAAGCTTCACTAAAATCATGCTAAGTGTCTTGACTGGGATTGTAGTGGACTAATTAGATAGAATTAATTCTTTACAATTTTGATTCTGAACCTGGACCACATTACAGTATGTCTCTTCTTTCATTCACGTCTACTAATACTTCCTTACTTCGGCCGTTTCTGAAGAAAAATCCTCAAACAAAATCTGACTATACTGAAATTGAAAAAAAAAAGAAATCAATGGTAAAATCACAATAAGCCACAGTCAAATATCAACCACAAACGGAGATGCTTTTAATGTATGTGACTGGATAAACAAAAATATCCTTAAACTAGCTGTTATATTTCAATAAGAAAGAAATGATCAACATAGTAGAATCAGGCAAAGGACACTAGCAGACAATGCACAATGTTCTTTCCTACTTCTGATATTTGTGTGCCCAGTCTTGTCTGACTCTTTTTGACCCCATGGACTGTAGCCTGCCAGACACCTCTGTCCATGGACTTTTCCAGGCAAGAGTACTGGAATTGGTTACCATTTCTTACTCCAGGGGATCTTCCTGACCCCAGGGATCGAATCCAGCTTTGACAGGTGGTTTCTTTACCACTGTGCCACCTGGGAATGTCCTATTACTTCCCTGTTAAGAAGTTCAAGCAGTGAAACTCCTAGGTTCTCTCTGCTTCTTCTAGACTAGAAAGGCCTCTAGGTGATGAATAAGTTGCTTAAATTTGTGTTTCTATTACTCATTTATTCTCATAATGAGAGTGCATGCATGCTAAGTAGCTTCAGTTATGTCTGATTCTTTGTGACCCCATGGGACTGTAGCTTGCTAGGCTCCTTTGTCCATGGGATTCTCCAGGCAAGAATACTGGAATGGTTGCCATGCCCTCTTTCAGGGGATCTTCCCAACCCAGGGATCAAATCTGTGTCTCTTACGTCTCCTACATTGGCAGATGGGTTCTTTACCACTAGCAGCTTCTTTACCACTAGCAGCCACTTGGGAAAACCCCATAATAAGCAATATCGTGCAATTTATTTTCCCCTCTTAATAAAGCTGACATTTTGTTTTCATTTGCTATTCCATTTGTTTTATTTTTATCTGTTCATCATTTTCAAGATATGACAATTTTGTAGACTTTTGTGTACCCACTAAATAACCTCGGAATGTGTAATACTGCAGAAATGTATAGAAATACATGACTGCTCAAGTAAGAAATTTTTGTTTAGGTTTAACAGAAGTGAGATTAAGCGTGGCCAGCTCTTCTTGAGGCTCTTATGGCATACAAAGCATTTTAATCTCTCCCAGATTAAAGTCTATGTATTTGGGCTCTCGGTGTCAAATATGATTTCTAACAGCACATTCTCTCAAGCGCTCTGATACAGTTTCAAAAACCAAGGCTTCTCGATACTGCCACTCTATCAAAGCAGCTTTCTTTTCATGAGAATTTCTGCAAAATTGTGGAATCATTTCTGCTCTTTATCAAGGACATAATACTAAGAAACATTGTTCATTGTAACATAATAGTATTGAGAACAGAGAATGGACAAACGTTGTTCTTTAAAATTGTAAGACCTTGAGAAACTTTGATATTTAGAATGAAAAGATTTTATTCTGAGGGTTGCTCTTTTATTGCTGTTATTTTAATTTTCTTTGGTATTAAAATGGTTTTAAGAGAAATTAGTGGGATATAGAAAAAAGATATATCAAAATATAAAATATCAAATATGTCAGTTGTTGGTAAGGGATGAAGAACAACTTGAAGCTGCATACACTACTGGAATGTAAATCGGAACCAATATTTTGGGAAGTGTTTGATCTATCTCCTAAAGTTGTATGTTGTAGAGGTTAACAGAGAACATTTCAGGCTTTCAAACAGCAGAGTTACATGTCTAAACTGGTAGTAGAGAAATGATCCCCACAGAAAGCTATGCATATTCCAGAGCACATAGAAGACTATCCAGTGGTTATATGAAGTATATAATTGAAATTAATTTATTTTTATTTTTGTTTCAAGAACTTTATTTATAAATATTTTAAAATATTCTTAAAATTATTTGTATTGAAGAATCACATACTTTATAAAATATTGAACTATGAGAGGTATCAACAAATCTTTTACAGTTGTGATGACAAAAAAAATTATGTGGGCATCTCTGCTTTATAGTCTCATAGCCCAAGTAGTATTCCCCTTTTTCTTCTCTCTGATTTGCATATTTTTGGGTTATAATCTCATAAAAAGACTACCCTGAACTTCCTAGATCGCCTATATACTGATTTCACTTCTCAGAAAAGCGACTGTTCATTCAGTTCAGTTCAGTTCAGTCACTCAGTCGTGTCTGACTCTTTGCGACCCTATGAATCACAGCACGCCAGGCCTCCCTGTCCATCACCAACTCCCGGAGTTTACTCAAACTCATCTCCATCAAGTCGGTGATGCCATCCAGCCATCTCATCCTCTGTCATCCCCTTCTCTTCCTGCCCCCAGTCCCTCCCAGCATCAGGGTCTTTTCCAATGAGTCAACTCTTCGCATGAGGTAGCCAAAGTACTGGAGTTTCAGCTTCAGCATCAGTCCTTCCAATGAACACTAGGACTGATCTCCTTTAGGATGGACTGATTGGATCTCCTTGCAGTCCAAGGGACTCTCAAGAGTCTTCTCTAACACCACAGTTCAAAAGCATCAATTTTTGGTGCTCAGCTTTCTTAACAGTCCAACTCTCACATCCATACATGACCACTGGAAAAACCATAGCCTTGACTAGACAGACCTTTGTTGGCAAAGTAATGTCTCTGCTTTTTTAAGATAATAATGAGAAAACTGCTGACTGCAAGCATGTAGATCTCAGACAGGTTGAAAGCAGAAGGTTGGTGACACTTTAAACTTAACCTTGCCACCAAATCTGAGAATTATGCTTAAGCTGATCAAGCACCCTATAGCCCCTTCCTTAACACTGCCTTTAAAACTCCTTTCCTGAAAGCCATTGAGGAGTTCAGGTCTTTTGAACATGAGATGCCCATACTCCTTTCATTTGTTGTTGTTGTTCAGTCACTAAGTTGTGTCCTACTCTTTGCCACTCCATGGACTGCAGCACACCAGTCTTCCCTGTCCTTCACTATCTCCCAGAGTTTGCTCAAATTCATGTCCATTGAGTTGGCAATGCCATCCAGCCTTCTCATGCTCTGTCATTCCCTTCTCCTTCTGCCCTCAATCTTTCCCAGCATCAGGGTCTTTTCCAGTGAGTCAGCTCTTCGCATCAGGTGGCCAAAGAGTTGGAGTTTCAGCTTCAGCATCAGTCCTTCCAATGAATATTCAGGGTTGATTTCCTTTAGGATTGACTGGTTTGATCTCCTCACTGTCCAAGGGACTCTCAAGAAAGAATAGAGAATATCAAGCATTTTCATCTGGTAGGGGTCTGCTTCCTGTAAAAACAACTTAGGAATGTGTGTCAGACCTTTATCTATATCTTTCAGGGAACAGGGAGTTTGGTGATTCTGCTTTGTGGTAGATTTACAGTCTAAATTGTTACCAGTTTCTGTGATCAAGAGCTACTCTTTGTTTCTACATCTTCACATTTTCTAATCATTAACTTTTGAGCTGGCCTTTCAAGACTCAAGGGAGGCCTGAGAGACTAAAGCCAATCTTTTGTTTCAGAAGACAGGGACTCTGGGTTTTGTATATGGTTTCAATACCTGCTTTACTTTGATACTCCTCAATCTTTTTTAAAAAATAACTTTTATTTATTGATTGCTTTGTCTTCATTGCTGCTCAGGCTTTTCTCTAGTTGTGGCAAGCAGGAGCTACTCTCTTGTTGCAGTGCATGGGCTTCTCATTGTGGTGGCTTTTCCCATTGCAGAACATGGACTCTAGGGCATATGGACTCAATAGTTGCACTCCCAGGCTCTAGAGCACAGGTTTAATAGTTGTGGCACCTGGGCTTAGTTGATCCTCATCATGTGAGATCCTCCCAGATCAGGAATCGAATCCATGTCCCCTGCATTGGTAGGCAGATTGAAGAAGACCACTGAGCCACCAGAGAAGCCCCCATACTCTTCAGTCTTGAAGAGAACAGGCACAGGAGAAGAAAGGGAATAAAGTTGTGAATAGAGAGGTTAATCACAAACTTAGCTTTAGGGGGAATTCAGTTTTGGTAACACTCTTGATGCATTTATGTAAATATATCAAGGTATATAGAAAAAGAACATAGTTTAAAAGCCCAGATTCATAGATAAATTAGTTTGTTACCATTAAGATGGATTTACTTTGGAATTTTATTTGGAAATTCTTCCTAGATGTTGGAGGTTGAATTAAAGGAATAATATCAATATAAGTACAAACTTTACTGATTATCATGATTGTAATAACAGTGTATAAAATACACCTATGTTCAATTTTTGCTAAATTCAAAATTGTAAAAAGCTAATTAATCAAACAGTAAGTCAAAATGGGAATGAATTGTTTTTTGGAGGGGGAAACCAAGAGGAGTAATATCTAAAGAAAAAAAAAATCCCCAAACTAAGAAATGGACAAACTTTATATTTTCCATCTTCATTTCAGTTTGAAAAAAAATTGCTGATGCTAAATTATTATTTGGTATTCTGTTTCCAATCTCTATTGACTGTTTCATGCTTTCCTGATAGATGGTCCTCTTATTTACTATTGCTGGAGGATGTAAAGTTAATCCCAATCTCAGGTAGATATATTCAGGACATTTGCTGCATAAATGCACTGCTTTTTTAAAATCTTATGACTGATGGTCAGCATGTACCCAATTGCTACAAGCTTGTTTAGTAACAACTGGCAAGGACATTATGTGTTTAAGACTTCCTAAAAGGAAACTTGAATTAGTATAAAAAAGCGACTCATATTTATGTAAGTATTCATAGTCTCCAACTTTGTAACATTCCATTTCAATGTCCTTTTGGAAGAAGCACATTCTCTTCTAAATGCTTTTGTTATCTTGCTCTTTCCCTCACTAGCAATTTAATAAATTTTGACACATATTAGAGATAACTTTATCTAAAGAATCTTTATCAGACTATATACAAAGTATATAACAGTCCCTAAGTCATTGACCTTGACCAATATCCAAGACTGGCTATGAACAAACAGCATGATCATAGGCAAGTATACTGCCTAAATGTTGGCACATCTTAAGTGCAAGAGCAGGATAAAAGAATTTACTGGAGTTGAGTCTTCACTTACAGAGAAATGCAAGCTAGTCAGTGTCACTGCCAGGGTCAAAGTGGGCTGAGAAATCCCTGGTCAAATGTGGGGGAACATGGCAGTGAAGGAAAAAGTGCTTCTAGTGCAGAGAAATGAACTCCTACAGAGAACCCTCTGACCTATGACCTCCAAGAATACAACTTTGAGTTGTCCTATTTGGAGATTTTGTTTTGCTTAGTCAATACTAAAACTTACATACTGCCAATAGCTAATGATCCTGTGAGTTAGACCACTTAGGGTGATGCTACAGTAAATTAAAAAAAAAAATTTAAGTAAAGGTGATGAAGACTTGACAATTACATTATCACAGTGTGTGTGTGCGTGTGTGTGTGTGTGTGTGTGTGTGTGTGTGTGTTAGTCACTCAGTCGTGACCAACTGTTTATGACCTGATGGACTGTAGCCCACCTGGCTCCTCTATTCATGGAATTCTCCAGGCTAGAATACGGGAGTGGGTTGCCATTCCCTTCTCCAGGGAATCTTCCCAACCCAGGGATTGAAACTGAGTCTTCCACATTGCTGGCAGATTCTTTACTGTCTGAGCCACCAGGGAAGCCCCAATCACAGTACATAGGTAATTTGAAAAACAACCAATTCTTACCACACTCTGAGATCACAGGTGAGAGCTGCAGTGTGATACAACTCTTCTTAGAATTAACATCCCAAAGCTGGTCCCTTTCTGGTCTTTCCTGAGGACTCTAAAGTAAGAAGGAATTATCTTACTCTCTAGGGGACCCATAAAAGAAAGACCAAGCTGGACCAGAATTATTCCTGTATGTACTTTGAATAGAGGTTATCTTCATTTTCTAGATGAGAAAATCTAGAAAACGAGATGATAGATATCATCTAGAGATGATAGATAGGTAGATAGATGGATAGTTGTTCACAAGGCTTGCTATTTAGTCTGTAGAAGTTGTCAGGGAAGTGCGTGCAGGATTGTTATGTATTTGATATTCTCAATAAGACACACAATCTGATAAATATGAATTTATTCCCCAGATTGCCATTTATTAGTTGTGTGATCTCATGTAAATTTTTTAACTTCTGTATGCCTCAGTTTTTTGAGTATATAAGTATAAAATTAGAGTAATCTTAATATCTATCTCTGGAGTCAATAGAAGTAATCAAAACAATACTGTAGTTCAATTGAAAAGAAAATATCTGGGAATTTTCAGGAAACTTATGGAGAAGAACTGCAAGTATGGAACTAACACTACCATATAAAGAAGGCATAGCAAGAAGAGGAGAAAGGAAAAAAGAAGCCCAAAATGAACCATAGAGTATTTGAAGATACACATGGCCCATTAATGCATGTGAATATGGACAAGAAATTTAGCGTAGATTTTCTATGCTCCAGAAAAGTCCTTGGGGTATTGGTGTGCATTTAATTCCTGGTTCTCTTTTAATCAGACTCTTTTGTTTTAGGATTACTAGTTATTCTCACCTTTGAGGCCCTTGTCTTTTCCTCCTCAAACTCCAAGGGGGCTTGAAAACTTGTTTTGAATGGGCAATATTTGAACATACTGGATTAAGGACAAGACAGAGAAGAATAATCAGCAAAGGAATGTCTTATGTCAAAAAATGAATCTTGTTAATGAGAATGCAATAGAGATATAAGAATGAAAAGGGTGGGGATCAGACAGGGGGCCTCATGCATGAAAAGTAGAGGGGGCCTCTAGTTGAAAGAAAAGAACTATACGAGTAGTATCATAATACCTCAAGACCAACATATTGTTAATTTATTTTGCAATGTAAGTATGTCTGCCTGTATTCATGTGTGTGAGAGAAAGCAACACTGATGTTGTAGAAATCCGCATGCTTGAAGTCACCTGCTAGTTTTGTCACTGGAGCCAAAGGACATGAGTGCCCTGAAACTATGGGGATCAGAGCAGACAACTGCTGTGTCAGCTTCTGGAATTCTCATGGCTACAGTTAGAGCTAGAGTCTGGAGCACACTGCTGCCTAGGCTGCCAGAGCATCCATGACTTAACTGCACAACTAGGCCCTTTCTGCCTAACCAGGAATCAAGAAAAGAAAAGGGAAGGGAAGGAATGAGAAAGGAGGGAAAGAAAAGAGAGAGAAGAAAAGAAAGAGAAAAAGAAAAGAAAAAACAAAACAGAAAAATGGCTTCTTTCTTTCTCTCACTTTCTAGTTTCCTGATAGTACCTCCCACTGATATAACCTAATAGACACAAAGCTGAAAATGGCATCTGGGAAAAGTAGTCTATGGGTTTTTATCACCTATAATACAGAAAGATGAGAAAGGTACAATAGGTACAGTAAGAGTATACTGTCTTTATTGCCAATATTTTTCTGTAGAATAATTACACATGTTATAGAAAATGTAGAAATACAAGAAGATATATATATATATATGCATATATATATATATATATATAGCCTACTACAACACACCAGAGATACTCACTGTTACTGGCTGTAGTTTTATCTTTCCTAAATTTTCACACATATGAATGCTAATTGAAATGGGAATTATTTTATCTAACAATTTACTTGAATATTCATATCAAAATATTTGGGCTTCCCAGGTGGCTCAGTGGTAAAGAATCTGCCTGCAATGCAGGAGATGAGTGTTCAGTCCCTGGGTTAGGAAGATCCCCTGGAGGAGGAAATGGCAACCTTCTCCAGTATTCTTGCCTGGGAAATTCCATGGACAGAAAAGCCTCGTGGGCTACAGTCCATGGAGTCACAAAGAGCTTGACACAATTGAGCACGCACACATTAAAATATTCTTTCATCATTTAAAAGATAGTCTTAACAAGATATTCCCTATGTTTCTAAAATGCTATCTCATTTTTTTCTGAGAGCAATATAATGCATGTTTTTAAAGAAAATGTGGACAGTACAGAATTGTATAATATAGAAGTTGGTATGATCCTGTATCTCATGGATTCCCACCTCCTGACTGTCTACCCTGAGGTACTCTGTTAATTATTGTTAGATATTTTCCAGGTTTTTTACATATTATCTACACACATATATTTTACTTTAAAAACAAGGCCATTTTTCCTTTCTCCTCTTACAGAAATGAACATTGAGGTCCTGGGAGATTAAGAGATTATGTTTTACAGAAACAGCACAATCTTTTAAAGTGGAAAGTGTTTATATCCTTGAATGGTGTCCTCCTCCCCTCCCCTGACCCACTAAAAAAAAAATTACAAGCATTTTTGGTGTTTGGCAAGGGAAAGATGAGATTGGTGAGATCAGATGATTAAAGGCATCAAATGATGGACAAACAGCCTGATACCCAAGAGTCTGGTTTACAAGAAGAAAGTTGTTTTTTCTCTTGTTGAGACAACAAATATATTAGGGTTGACTATTACTAGGTTTAGAAAGTCACTGGCGTATTTTAATTGTGTTCAATTGTTCTTTTATTTCTTCCTAAAGTTCAAAGGCATAGAAAGATTTGGATGAAGGAGAAACAATGGATTTATTCCTCATGGATTTGAGATTTTCTGATTTTTAGTAGTCTGTGGGAAATTTTATCAAGGCTGGTTTGCTCCAAAATTCTTCACCTAAAAAATAACATCCACTGATATCTGGTTCTTCTCTTTTTTTCTGATATGTCTGACAACATATGGAGTTTGCTTTGGTGTCATATCTAAGTGATTTTCATCTAACTGAAGGTAAGAAAAGTTTTCTTCTATGTTTTCTTTTAAATTTTGTGTAGTTTTAGGTTTTAAATGTAGTTGTATGATCTATCTTAAGTCAATTTTTGTACATAGTGTGTCCTAGATTCCAGTTTAATTTTTTAACATGGATATTCAATTGCTCCAGCCACATTTGTTCATAAGAGTAAGCTTTCTCTAAAGAATCGCCTTTGTAAAGTATCAATTGCCCAAGTAAGTGTAATCTGCTCCTGGATTCTCTCTTCTATTCCATTGTTCTGTTTATCTTTATGGTAGCACACCACTATCTTGTTTAACACATCTTTATAACAAGTTTAGAAGTATGTCTTCCAACTTTGTATTTATCAAAATTGTTTTGACCATTCAAATTTCTCTCCATACCCCTGTAAATTTTAGAATATACTCCTTAATTTCTACAAAAAAAGACTGTTAAGATGCTTACTTGGATTGTAGTTAATCAATTTGGGGAAAATTGAGACCTTAACAATATTGACTGTCCTAATTGATGGACACCAGTTATCTACTTAAAATCTGTACTGTCTGATATCCATACAGCCGTTCCATCTTTCTCTTGATTAATGTTAGCATGGCATATTGTTTCCTTCCTTTCACTTTTTTGGTGTACCTTTATTTTTACAGTGGGTTTCTTATAGACAGTATATGGTTGAGTCTTGCTTTTTTATTCAATCTTTCAGTCTCTAGCTAAGGAGTGTTGAGACCATTTATATTTGATGTGGTTATGAATGTGATTTGGTTTAAATCTACCATCTTGCTATTAATATTTAACCCTCCTGCTCTTTATTTGGAGAAGGCAATGGCAACCCACTCCAGTACTCTTGCCTGGAAAATCCTATGGACAGAAGAGCCTGGTAGGCTGCAGTCCATGGGGTCACGAAAAGTTGAACACGACTGAGCGACTTCACTTTCACTTTTCACTTTCATGCCTTGGAGAAGGCAATGGCAACCCACTCCAGTGTTCTTGCCTGGAGAATCCCAGGGACGGCGGAGCCTGGTGGGCTGCAGTCTATGGGGTCGCACAGAGTCAGACACAACTGAAGCGACTTGGCAGCAGCAGCGGCAGCAGCAGCTCTTTATTACTCTTTTATTCTTCTGCCTTCTTTTGAATTAATTAGATACGTTTTGTGATTCCATTTTATAATTGAAGGATAATTGCTTTACAGAATTTTGTTTTCTGTCAAACCTCAACAGGAATCAGCCATAGGTATACATATATCCCTTCCCTTTTGAAACTCCCTCCCACCTCCCCACCCCATCCCACCCCTCTAGGTTGATACAGAGCTCCTGTATGAGTTTCCTGAGCCATATAGAAAATTCCTGTTGGCTATCTATTTTACATATGGTAATGTAAGTTTCCATGTTACTCTCTCCATATATCTCACCATCTCCTTCACTCTCCCCATAAGTCTATTCTCTATGTCTGTTTCTCCATTGCTGTCCTGCAGATAAATTCCTCAATACCATTTTTCTAGATTCTTTATATTTGCGTTAGTATACAATATTTATCTTTCTCTTTCTGACTTACTTCACTCTGTGTAATAGGCTCTAGGTTCATCCACCTCATTAGAACTGACTCAAATGTGTTCCTTTTAATGACTGAGTAATGTTTCATTGTGTATATGTACCACAACTTCTTTATCCACTCATCTGCCGATGGACATCTAGGTTGTTTCCATGTTCTAGCTATTGTAAATAGTGCTGCAATGAACAATGGGATACATGTGTCTTTTTCAATTTTGGTTTCCTAAGGGTATATGCCTAGGAGTGGAATTGCTGAGTCATATGGTGCTTTTATTCCTAGTTTTCTAAGGAATCCCCATACTGTCTTCCATAGTGGCTGTATCAATTTACATTTCCACCAACAGTGCAAGAGCATTTCCTTTTCTCCACAACCTCTCTAGCATTTATTGTTTGTAGACTTTTTGATGATGGCCATTCTGACTGGTATGAGGTGATACCACATTGTACTTTTGATTTGCATTTCTCTAATAATGAGCAATGTTGGGAATCTTTTCATGTGTTTGTTAGCCATCTGTACGTCTTCTTTAGATAAATGTATGTCTAGATCTTTTTGATTGGGTTGTTTATTTTTCTGGCATAGAGTTGTACGAGCTGCTTGTATATTTTGGAAATTAATCCTTTGTCAGTTGCTTCATTTGTTATTATTTTCTCCCATTCTGGGGGTTGTCTTTTCACCTTGCTTGTAGTTTCCCTTGCTGTGTAAAAGCTTTTAAGTTATTCAGATCCCATTTATTTACTTTTGTTTTCATTTCCATTACTCTAGGAGGTGGGTCATAGAGGATCTTGCTTTGATTTATGTCATCGAGTGTTATGCCTACGTTTTTCCCTAAGAGTTTTATAGCTTCTGATCTTACATTTAGGTCTTTAATCCATTTTGAGTTTATCTTTGTGTTTGGTGTAACTAAGTGTTCTAATTTCATTCTTTTACATGGAGCTGTCCAGTTTTCCCAGAACCATTTATTGAAGAGGCTGTCTTTGCCCCATTGTATATTCTTGCCTCCTTTGTAAAAAATAAGGTAGCTATAAGGACATGGGTTTATTTCTGGGGTTTCTATCTTGGTCCATTGGTCTATATTTCTGTTTTTTTGTGCCAGTACCATACTGTCTTGATGACTGTAGCTTTGTAGTATAATCTGAAGTCAGGAAGGTTTATTCCTCCAGCTCTATTCTTCTTTCTCAAGACTGCTTTGGCTATCAGGGTCTTTTGTGTTTCCATACAAACTGTGAAATTTTTTGTTCTTTTTCTGTGAAAAATGCCATTGGTAATATGAGAGGGATCACATTGAATCTGTAGATTGTGTTTGGTAGTATAGTCATTTTCACAATCTTTATTCTTCCTACCCAGGAACATGGAATATCTCTCCATCTGTTTATGTCATCTTTGATTTCTTTCATCAGTGTCTTATAATTTTCTGTGTACAGTTCTTTTGTCTCCTTAGGTAAGTTTATTCCTAGATATTTAATTCTTTTTGTTGCAGTGGTGAATGATATTGATTCCTTAATTTCTCTTTTTGATTTTTCATTGTTAGTATATAGAAATGCAAGTGATTTCTGTGTGTTGATTTTGTGTCCTATGTCATTGCTAAACTCACTGATTAGCTCTAGGAATTTTCTGATAGTATCTTTAGGGTTTTCTATGTGCAGTATCATGTCATCTGCAAACAGTGAGAGCTTTACTTCTTTCCAATCTGGACTCCTTTTATTTATTTTTCTTCTCTGATTGCTGTAGCTAGGACTTGTAGAACTATGTTGAATAATAGTGGTGAAAGTGGACACCCTTCTCTTGTTCCTGATCTTACGGGGAATGCTTTCAGTTTCTCACCATTGAGAATAATGTTTCCTGTAAGCTTATCATATATGGCTTTTACTATGTAGAAATAGGTTCCTTCTATGCCCATATTTTGAAGAGTTTTAATCACAAATGGGTGCTGAATTTTGTCAAAAGCTTTTTCTGCATCTATTGAGATTATCATATGGTTTTTATCTTTCAATGTGGTAATATGGTGTATCACATTGAAGAAAACTTGCATCCTTGGAATAAACCCAGCTTGATCATGGTGTATGAGCTTTTTGATGTGTTGTTGAATTCTGTTTGCTAAAATTTTGTTGAGGACTTTTGCATCAGTGATATTGGCCTGTATTTTTCCTTTTTTGTATTGTCTTTGTCTGGTTTTGATATCAGGGTGATGGTGGCCTTGTAGAATGAGTTTGGAAGTGTTCCTTACTCTGCAATTTTTTGAGTTTTAGAAGGATAGGCATTAGTTCATCTCTAAATGTTGATAGAATTCTCCTGTGAAGCTGTCTGGTTCTGGGCTTTTGTTTTGGGGGAGATTTTTTTCCATTTCAGTGCTTGTAATTGGGTTGTTCATAATTTCTATTTCTTCCTGGTTCAGTCTTGGAAGATTGAACTTTTCTAAGAATCTGTTCATTTCTTCCAGGTTATCCATTTTGTTGCCATTTAGTTGTTCATAATAGTCTCTTACAATCCTTTGTATTTCTGCATTGTCTCTTCTAACCTCTCCTTATTCATTTCTAATTTTGTTGATTTGATTTTTCTCCTTTTTTTCTTAATGACTCTGGCTAAATGTTTGTCATTTGTTTATCTTCTCAAAGAACCCGATTTTAGTTTTATTAATCTTTACTATTGTTTCTCTCATTTCTTTTTCAATTAGTTCTGCTTGGGTCTTTATGATTGCTTTCCTTCTTCTAATTTTGGGGTTCTGTTGTTCTTCATTTTCCAGTTGTTTTAGGTGTAAAGTTAGGTTGTCTATTCAATGTTTTTCTTGTTTCTTGAGGTAGGATTGTATTGCTATAAACTTCCCTCTTAGAACTGCTTTTGCTTCATCCCATAGGTTTTGAGCTGTCATGTTTTTATTGTCATTTGTTTCTAGAAATATTTTTATTTCTTCAGCAACCTGTTGGTTATTTAGAAGAGCATTGTTTATTCTCCACGTGTTTGTTTTTTTTACAGTCTTTTTTCTTGTAATTGATATCTAGTCTCATTGCACTGTGGTCGGAGAAGATGCTTGATATGATTTCAATTTTCTTAAATTTACTGAGGTTTGATCTGTGACCCAAGATGTGCTCTATCCTGGGGAATGTTCCATGTGCACTTGAGAAGAATGTGAATTCTTCTGCATTTGAATGGAATGTCCTGAAGATATCAATGAGAGCCACCTCATCTAATGTATCATTAAGACTTATGTTTCCTTATTAATTTTCTGTTTTGATGATCTGTCCATTGGTGTGAGTGGAGTGTTAAAGTCTCCTACTATTATTGTGTTACTGTCAATTTCTCCTTTTATGTCTGTTAGTGTTCGTCTTATATTTTGAGGTGCTCCTATGTTGGGTGCATAGATATTTACAATTGTTATGTCTTCCTCCTGGATTGATCCCTTGATCATTATGTAGTGTCCTACCTTATCTCTTGTAATCTTTTTTATTTTAAGGTCTATTTTGTCTGATATGAGGATTGCTACTCCGTTTTCTTTTGTTTCCCATTTGCATGGAATACATTTTCCCATCCTCTCACTTTCAGTCTATATGTGTCTTTAGGCCTGTGGTGTGTTTCTTGTAGACAGTATATATATGGGTCTTGTTTTTGTATTCATTCAGCCAGTATGTTTCTATTGATTGGTGCATTTAATCCATTTCCACTTAAAGTAATTATTGATATATATGTTTCTATTGCCATTTTCTTAATTGTTTGGGGTTCATTATGTAGATCTTTTTCTTCTCTTGACTATATAGTGTCTTGACTATTTCTTAACTCTATAAGTGCCTTTAACGTTTGTTGTAAAGCTGGTTTGGTGGTACTGAATTCTCTTAACTTTTGCTTGTCTGAAAAGCTTTTGATTTCTCCATCAATTTTGAATGAGAATCTTGCCAGGTACAGTAATCCTGGTTGTAGATTTTTCCGTTTCAGTACTTTAAATATATCCTGCCATTCCCTTCTGGCCTGCAGAGTTTTTGCTGAAAGATCAGCTGTTAAACATATGGGGTTTCCCTTGTAAGTTATTCGTTGCTTTTTCTTTGCTGCTTTTAATATTCTTTCTTTGTATTTAATCTTTGTTAGTTTGATTAGTATGTGTCTTGGTGTGTTTCTCCTTGGGTTTATCCTGTGTGGACTTTTTGTGCCTCTTGAAGTTGATTGACTGCTTCCTTTTCCATGTTGGGGAAATTTTCAACTATAATCTCTTCAAAAATGTTCTCATACCCCTTCTTTTTCTCTCTTTTTTTTCTTTTTTCTTTTTCTTTTTCTCTCTTTTTTTTCTTCTGGGACCCCTATAATTCAAATGCTGGTGCATTTGATATGGTCCCAGAGGTCTCTGAGACTATCCTCAGTTCTTTTCATTCTTTTTACTTTATTCTGCTCTTCAGAAGTTATTTCCACCATTTTATCTTCCAGCTCACTGATTCGTTCTTCTGCTTCAGATATTCTGCTATTGATTCCTTCTTGAGTATTTTTAATTTCAATAATTGTGTTGTTTGTATTGTTATTCTTTAATTCTTCTAGGTCTTTGTTAATTGATTTTTGCATTTTCTCCATTCTGTTTTCAAGGTTTTTTTTTTAAATCATCTTTACTATCATTATTCTGAATTCTTTTTCAGGTAGTTTGCCTATTTCCTCTCATTTCTTTGGACTTCTGTGTTGATAGTTTGTTCCTTCATTTGTGCAATATTTGTCTGCCTTTTCATTATTTTTTTTTTAAACTTACTGTGTTTGAGGTCTCTTTTTCTCAGGCTTCAAGGTTGATTTCTTTCTTTCTTTTGGTTTCTGCCCTCCTAAGGTTGGAGCAGTAGTTTGTGTAAGCTTCATACAGGGTGATATTTGTGCTGAGCTTTTTTTGTTTATCTTCATATGGGCAAGGCTAAATGAGGAGGCAATCCTGCCTGCTGATGATTGGGTTTGTGTTTTTGTTTTGTTTGTTGTTTGGGTGAGGCGTCCTGCACAGGGTGCTACTGGTGATTAGTTGATGCTGGATCTTGTATTCAAGTGGTTTCCTTGGTGGTAGTTCTCACTATATAATACTCCCTAGGGTTAGTTCTCTCGTAGTCTAGGGTCTTGGAGTCACTGCTACCACTCCTAAGGCTCACGACTTGATCTCTGGTGAGGAAAGATGATTCCACAATAGTTTGTTATGGTACTAAGTGAGATTAAAGCAAATGCCCCAAAATGAGAAACCAAAGATAAACCCCAAACAAATGGCAGTTACTAAATCAGACAAATAATAATTAAAATAATTGAGTATACACATATACATATATACCCATAAGCAAAATCAAAGCAGTCCAACAAAAATTAAGTGCAATAGACTGACCTAGTGAACAAAGTAAACCAAAAATTATATCTACCAGTTAAGAACAAAACTAACTGAAGCACAAACTGGAAAGCAGAACTAAAGCAAGGTGCCAAATGGGGAATAAAGCAATGAAAACAAAACTAACAAATATGTTGAGAGGAAAGGAATGAAAGAAAAGAAAGGAAGAATAGATATGCAAAGTTAAATAGAGGTAGGTAAAGAAGATTTACACACATGAAAGATTAACTGGAAGGGGAAAAGAACAGTAGGAAAAGAAAACAAAGCAATAAATGTAGAAACAATAATAATGGGTTTTCTGTTTAGTCGCTCAGTTGTGTCCAACTCTTTGCGACCCCATGAACCGCAGCATGTCAGGCCTCCCTGGTTTAAAAAATTAAAATTAAAAAACTGGAAAACAAAAAGAAGATGAAAGAAAAACAAACAGAAAGGTCCACAGAACTTAAAAAACCCAACATAGGGAGAGGTTTATAACAACAATAAAAAGTGCGATTGAAAAAAAGAATTCAAAAGCTTTCTTAGATTTCATAGTGACAATAATGTTGACATCTACAATAATGGGGTGGGGGGAAGAAAAAGAAAAAAAAATCCAAAAGAAACTATAGAACAAGTCAAAACATAAGAATAATAAATGTTTTTTTTCCTTGAGTTACTGCTGTCAGAGTTCTTTCCCTTGCTGGGAGTCACAGTCCACCTCACCTCCCTAGGATGCCTTCCAACACTGGGCTGGTCTCTGGATCTTTTGTGGGGGCAGCTCTAATATGGTCCTACTCCTGTGTTTTCTTGCCCCGAATGTTCACAGCTATCAGAACTAGTGCATTTTCTTTTGTGGGAGCACTCAATGTCCTTTTATATATTCTGTAGGCACAGAGTCTGCCTAATTGATCATGTGCATTTAACCTGCAGCTTGTACAGCTGGTGGGAAGGTTTTGGGTCTTCTTCCTTAGCCACACTGCCCCTGGGTTTCAACTGTGGTTTTATTTCCACCTCTGCATGTGGGTCATCCACTGGGGTTTGCTCCTGAGGTTTCCCTGGAGGACTTGGGTCTGCCCCAGTGAGGGGCAGGTGCAGAGGTGGTGCAGCTGCCAGGGTCACAGAGGTTCTGGCAGCACCAGGTACTCAGGGGAGTTGGCAGCTAGAGCAGCAGGAAATACAGTGCTCTAGGCTCTCTGATAGCTCAGTCGGTAAAGAATCTGCCTGCAATGCAGGAAACCCTGGTTCGATTCCTGGGTCAGAAAAATCCTCTGGAGACAGGATGGGCTACCCACTCCAGTGCTCTTGGGCTTCCCTTGTGGCTCAGCTGGTAAAGAATATGCTTGAAATGTGGGAGACCTGGGTTCGATCCCTGGGTTGGGAAGATCCCCCAGGGAAGGGAACAGCTACCCACTCCAGTATTCTGGCCTGGAGAATTCCATGGGGTTGCAAAGAGTTGGACGACTGAGTGACTTTAACTTTTTGGTTTCCCAAGTAGCGCAGATGATAAAGAATCTGCCTGCAATGCAAGGGACCCGGGTTCGACCCCTGGGTCATGAAGATCCCCTGGAGAAAGGAATGGCTACCCAATCCAGTATGTATTAGAGACTTCCCTGGTGGCTCAGATGGTAAAGCGTCTGCCTACAATGCGGGTGACCCGGGTTCGATCCCGTGGTCGAGAAGATCTCCTGGAGAAGGAAATGGCAACACACTCCAGTATTCTTGCCTGGAAAATCCCATGGGCAGAGGAGCCTGGTAGGCTACAGTCCATGGGGTCGCAAAGAGTTGAACACGACTGAGCAACTTCACTTCACTTCTTCAGAAGGGTATAGCAACCACTATTGATCAATACACTCCAGTATTCTTGCCTAGAGAACCCCCTGAAAGAGAAGACTGACAGGCCACAGGGTCACCAAGAGTCAGACATGATCAAAGCAACCCAGTGGGCATAGGCACAAGACTTCTTTTTTGCCTGTGGTAGCTCTGCCTCAGTGAGGGCTGACTGTAAAGGTGGCACAGCTGCTTGGGTTGCAGTGGCCCTGGTAGTGCCAACTGGGCAGGGACACAGACAGCCACACCTCAGGAGCTATGGCCTATCAGAGCCTTTTTTTAGCCTCTGGTAGCTGGCGATCAGAAGGCCTCTTAGGCTAGTCTTTGTATCTCTACCTGTTCACGCATTTAGAGGGCTCCCTTGCCTGGGGTCCTTCTCTTTTGTTTGGCATGTCAGGCACATAGAGGGCCTACCCTCGCTGTGGCCCTACTCAGTAGATCAGTGCATCAGGCACTTAAAGGGGCACCCTGTGTGTGGGTCCTACACTGTAGTTTGGCCATTAGTCACTTAAAGGCTTCGGTGCGTCAAGCACTTGATGGGCCAGCCTCTCTATTGTTCAGCTGCTGGCATGTGTGGAGAGAGAGGCTATGGTGATGGCTCCACCCCCTACATGTGACCCAGCAGTAATGCCTTGCTTTCATGGCTGCCTGGCTCTCCTCCACAGGCATTTCCCACCACAGTCTCCTCCCTCACATCCCCTTGGTCTGTCTCTCCACAGTCATCAGTAGCCCTTGCCCTGGGATTGCTCCACAATCCCTAAGCTCCAGCTCCCTGCCACTTCTAGGGGACCTGCATCCTTGTCCAGGGTACATATGGCTGTGGAAGGGACTGTCTGATTCTCATTCCATTTAGGCTGCCACAGATCAGCTGTTTCACTCTCAGGCTTAAATGTTTCTCCTCTGACTCATACAATTGCCCTGATGTGGGGATCAAGCCCCTGCTTCAGTTCCCCAACCCGCCGAAGGCAGGTCCAGTCCTAGTAACACTTCTGTTTCCCCCCCTAGTTCCTTTGTCTTACCAAGTTTTGTGTGGTTCTATATATTTTTTTTCCGCTGGTCAGGTACTCCTGTCCACTATCAGCTGGTGTTCTGCATGTACTTCTGTGTCTCAAGGTGTATTCCTGATGTATCCGTGGAGAGGGATGTACTCCATGTCCACCTACTCCTCCACCATTTTTTTCTCTCCCTCCATTTTATATTCTTTGTAACTCTATTATCTGTTACCCTTTGTTATAGTATCTATTGATTGCTTAGGGTTTTAAATAGACATGTTTAACTTGCCCAGGTGGCACTAGTGGTAAAGAATCTGCCTGTCAGTGCAAGAGATGTGGGTTCCATCCCTGGGTTGGGAAGATCCCCTGGAGTAGAAAATGGTAACATACTCCAGTATTCTTGCGTGGAGAATCCCATGGACAGAGGAGCCTGGTGGGTTACATTCCATAGGGTAGCAAAGAGTTGGTCACGGCTAAGCACACAGCACCCACATAGTGTATTTCCAAGTTATATTATTCAACTTCATATATGGACTAAGAATCTTACCATGGTATGATTTTATTTCTCCAATCTCAGTCCTTGTGCTATTTTTATCACACATTTTACTTCTATATTTTATGTAAAACTCAAAATATCTTATTTTTGAAACAATTCAAGGATACTTAAATAATAGGAAAGTTATTTACTAATGTAGATACTATTGCTGGTACACTTTATTACTTTGTTTATATCCAGATTTCTATTCAGAATCATCTGAAGGACTTCCTGTAATGTATCTTGTAGCAGAATTCTGCTTGTAGTGACCACCTTCAGCTTTGTATATCTGAAAGCATATTTATTTCACATTTGCTTTTAAAAGATATCTTCACTGAATTATATGTCTAGCTAAATTTTTCCCTTTATTAATTTAAATGTGTAGCCCTATTGTCATCTAATTTATATTGTCTCCAATGAGAAATTTGGCATCATTACTTTCTTACTAGTCTGCATATAATATTCCTTTTTCCTTTCAAACTTTAAAATGTTCTCTATCATTCATTTTAAGCAATTTGGTTATGATATGACTTGATGTATTTTTTTTATGGTTCATATCCTTGGGATTTATTATACTTGTGGATTTACTATTTTCATCAGATTTGGAAAATTTTGAGCCAACTATTTCAACTACAACTTCAAATATTTTCATCCCTGCCCTATCTTTAAAGGACTACAATTAAACCTGTGTTAATTAGGCCACTGAAAATTATTTCATGTCTCATGAACCCTCCTTTTCCCTAGATTTCTTTCATTGTTCTACTGCTCTGTCTTCAATGTCACCAGTATTTCTCCTATAGTATCTAACCTGGTGTTAATCTCATCCAGTGTATTTTCCATCTCAGAAGCTGTAGTTTTTAATCTATGGAGTATGGATTTTGGCCTTTTTTCATATCATTCACAGCTCTACATAATGCATTCAATTATTCTTCCAGTTTTTGGCATATGTAGAGTGCAGTTATAAAAATTATTTTAATATGCTTGTCTATCATTCCTATTATCACTAATATTTCAGGGTTAATTTTGTTTCTCTCCTCATTCTGTTTATATTTCTCTCCTTCTTCACAAGACTGAAAATTTTCCCTGGACACTGAACACTGATAAGTTTATCTTGTTAAGTGCTCCATATTTTTGTATTCCTATGACTATTCTTGTGCCTTATCCTAGAAATGATTCTTGAAAGTAGCTAGATCCTTTCGGGTTCTGTTTTTAAGTTTTTCTAATTGGAATCAAGGGTTTGCCTGGTGGCTCAGATGGTAAAGAATCCACCTGCCAATGCAGGAAACCCAGGTTTGATCCCTGGTCAGAAAGATCCCCTGGAGAAGAGAATGGCAACTTACTCCAGTATTCTTGCCTGCAGAACTCCATGGGCAGAGGAGCCTGGGGGGCTACAGTCCATCAGGTCGCATAGAGTAGGACATGACTGAGTGACTAACACACACACAGTTGGAATCAAAGTAGCCTGTAATCTAAAGCTAATTTTGCTCCTCTAGAGAGGCAAAATATTCTGAGTATTTCTATTTTTCATGTGCTTAATTGCCATCTCTAATCCTATTCAGTGAAATATCTGCCCATTTCTAATCAGATTGTTTCCTTGTTACTCTTGACTTTTCAGTATTTATATATTCTAGATATTACTCCTTTATCAGATATGTGGTGTTCAAATATTTTCTCCCAGTGTATAACTTACAATTTCATCCTCTTAATTTTGTCCATCAGAATAAAAGTTTTAAATATTGATGTTACAATTTTTTCACTTTTATCTTTTATGGATTGTGCAGTTGGTTTCAAGTTTAACACCTTTGCTTAGTCCTAGATTCTGAAGACTTTTTTCTTTATCTTTCCTGAAAGTTTTATAGTTTTAAATTTTATATTTAAGTAGATGTCTTTGAAATGTCATGTTGGAGAAAACTCTTGAGAGTCCCTTGGAGAGAACTCTTGAGAGTCCCAAGGAGATCAAACCAGTCAGTCCTAAAGGAAATCATTTCTGAATATTCATTGGAAAGACTGATGCTGAAGTTAAAATTCCAATACTTTGGCTACCTGATACAAAGAACTGACTCATTGGAAAAGACCCTGATGCTGGGAAAGATTGAAAGCATGAGGAAAAGGGGACGACAGAGGATGAGATGGTTGGATGGCATCACCGACTCGATGTATATGAATCTGAACAAGCTCCCTGGCGTGCTGCAGTCCATGGGGTCACAAAGAGTCAGACACGACTGAGTGACTGAACTGAACTGAACTGGGATGTCCATTTTGAGTTAATTTTTGTATGAAGTGTAAGGTTTAGGGTGATTTTCATCTCTTTGCCTATGACTGTTCAAGTGATCCAGCACTGTTTGTTGAAAAAGATTATCCTTCAACCTTTGGATTGCCTTTGCTTGTCATCACTCAGTTGAGTATATGTTTGTGGGTGTACTCCTGGGTTCCTCATTCTATTCTATTGATCTACATGTCTGTCTCATTGCCATTATCACACTGTCTAGATTACTCTAATTATGTATTAGGTATTACTCTCAGTAGAGTGACTTAGGTATTTTAATTTCTTTGCCTTTTCATTTTAATTTTAGAGTAAGCTTGCCTATGTCTGTAAAATATGCTGGGATTTTGATAGAAAATTGATTAAACTTATAGATTAGTCTGGGGAGAATTGACATTTTTATTGTGTTGAGACTTCTAGTCCATTTACACACAATGACTGTCCAAGTATTTAGGTCTTCTTTAATTTCTTTGATCAGCATTTTGTAACTTTCAACATACAGAATCTGTTTTGTTACATATATACCCGAATATTTAATTTACTTTGGAGGGAATGCAAATTCTCTCTCTCTCTCTCTTTCTCTCTCTCTCTCTCTATATATATATATATGGAATATATATATGAAATATTTATTAAATATATATGAATGTGTTAGTCGCTCAGTCATATCTGACTCTTTGTGACCCCATGGGCTGTAGCTCGCCAGGCTCCTCAGTTTATGGAATTCTCTAGGCAAGAATATTGGAGTGGGTAGCCATTCCCTTCTCCAGGGGATCTTCCCGACCCAAGGATCAAATCCAGGTCTTCTGTATTGCAGCGAGATTCTTTACTGTCTGAGCCAACAGGGAAGCCTATATATGTGTGTGTGTGTGTGTGTGTGTGTGTGTGTGTGTGTATGTGTGTGTGTATATATATATATATAATGTTTATAGATATATTTAAAATATATATATTAAAAGTTTTGGTCTACACATGTTTATTGTTAGTATGTAGAAATATGATTGACTTTGCATATTGATCTTTTATCCTGAAACATTGCTAAACTCACTGATTAGTTATAGAAGTTTTTTGGTAAATTCATTGGGAATTTTCCCATAAATAATTATGTCACCTGTAAACAAGTCTAGTTTTCTTTTTTCTTTGCCAATCTGTAAGCTTTTTATATATTTTCCTTGCTTCATGTGGAATAAGAGTGGTGACAGCGAACAATCTTGTCTTGTTTCCAGTCTGGTGTCTCAGTATATTCAAGCTGCTGTAACATAATATCATAGATTGGGTGGTTTATATACAACAGAAATTTATTTCTCATAGTTCTGTGGGCTTGAAAGTCGAGACAATTCAGAATCTGGTGAGGCTTGCTTCTTGGTTTCTAGTTGGCTATCTTCTCACTGGGACCTTGCATGACAAAAACTGCAAAGGGGTCTCTGGCATTTCTTTTTTTTTTTTTTTTCCATTTTATTTTTATTAGTTGGAGGCTAATTACTTTACAATATTGTAGTGGGTTTTTTGTCATACATTGATATGAATCAGCCATCGTTACATGTATTCCCCATCCCGATCCCCCCTCCCACCTCCCTCTCCACCCGATTCCTCTGTGTCTTCCCAGTGCACCAGGCCCGAGCACTTGTCCTCATGCATCCCACCTGGGCTGGTGATCTGTTTCACTATAGATAAATATACATGCTGTTCTTTCGAAACATCCCACCCTCAGCCCTTCTCCCACAGAGTCCAAAAGTCTGTTCTGTACTCTGTGTCTCTTTTTTTGTTTTGCATATAGGGTTATCATTACCATCTTCTAAATTCCATATATATGTGTTAGTATACTGTAATGTTCTTTATCTTTCTGGCTTACTTCACTCTGTATAATGGGCTCCAGTTTCATCCATCTCATTAGAACTGATTCAAATGAATTCTTTTTAATGGCTGAGTAATATTCCACGATGTATATGTACCACAGCTTCCTTATCCATTCATCTGCTGATGGGCATCTAGGTTGCTTCCATGTCCTGGCTATTATAAACAGTGCTGTGATGAACATTGGGGTGCACGTGTCTCTTTCAGATCTGGTTTCCTCGGTGTCTTTTATAGCCACACTAATCCCTTTATGATGGTTCCATTCTCTTGACCTAGTCATTTCCCAAAGACTCCACTTTCATTGGGAATTGGATTTCAGCATATGAATTTTGTGGGGACACAAGCATTCAGTCTATTGCAGAGGGAGAGTATTGTATTTCTCCATGAAATATGACATAGATGCTCTTTATCAAATTGAAATAATTCCTTTGGATTCCTAGTTTTCTGAAAGTTTTTCTCATGACTGAGTATTGGGTTTTATCAATTATGTTTTCTGCATCAATTGATATGATTATATAATTTTTCTTCTTTAGCTTTTTTATATGGTATAATACATCAATCAAATTTTCAAACATTGAACCAGTTTTGCATAATTTAAATAAATCCCACTTGGTCTTGTTGCATAAACACTTTTATATATGGTTGCATTTAGTTTGCTAGTACAGTGTAGAGGATCTTTTGTGTCTTAGATCATAAGAGATATTGCTTTTTGTTTTTTGTTTTTACTGCCATTTTCTTGTTTCAATAGCAGGATAATACTAGCCTTATAAATGAGTTAGGAAGTATTCTCTCCTTTCCTATTTTCTGGGAAAGATTATATATACACTGGTTTTAATTCTTCTGTAAATGTTTGATAGAATTTTTCAACAAAACCATATGGATATTTATTTTTCCTGTGTTTTTAAAAGTTTTAAATAGTTTATTTAACATTTATGGGAGTATTATGAGTATATATTTCATATTGATTGAGTTTTGTTATTTCGTGGTTTTTGAGAAGTTGGTCTTTTCTTTTAAGAAGTGGAACTCATGAACATAAAATTTTTCATAGTATTCCCTTACTATCCTTGAAATGACTAAAAGGTCTATAATCATGTTCCATATTTTTTTTCTAATATTGGTGATTTTTTCTTTCTTTTTATCTTTGTGCTTTTTACTAGGTTTATTGATTTTGTTGATTTTTTATAAATAATTTGCTTTTGTTTCATTGCTTTTCTTTATTGTTTTTCTGTTTTCAAGGATTCCTGCTCTCATCTTTATTATTTATTTCCTTTCTTCTACTTGTTTTGGGTTTGCATTCTCTTTTTGAAATTTCCCTAGGTAGGAAATATGGTTATTAATTTGATACACTTTTTTCTTTTTTTAGTGATTTTTTTATTGGAGGGTAATTGCTTTATAATATTGTGTCAGTTTCTGCAATACATCAGCATTTTATTGCTATAAATTTGCATTTCATCTCTGCTTTAGCTGTGGCTGACATATTTTATATGCTGCATTTTAATTTTTATTTAGTTACACTTTTATTTCCTTTTGAACTTCTTACTTGATCCATAGACTATATAGATGTATTTTTGCTTACACTTAAAGGTTCAGGAGTTTTCCCAACGTCTTTCTGTTGTTGATTTCTGCTTTGATTCTATTATGGTCAGAGAACATACTGTGTATAGCTAAAATTCTTTTAAACTGTTTAGGATTTGTTTTATAGTCAAGGATATGATCTGTCATGGCAAATGTTCCATTGACACTTGAAAAATAATGTTTTCTGTTGTTGTTAGGTGGAGTGTTGTTTAAATGTCAGTTATATCCTATCAATGTTGTACTCTTTTGTTCTTGTATATCTTTGCTCATTTTCTGTGCAATATTTCTACTAGTTTCTGAGAGCAGAGTATTGAAGTATAAAGGTGTAATTATGTATTCATTTATTTGTACTTTCAGCTATATCAGTTTTTGCTTCATGTATTGTAACAGTCTGCAGTTTGGTGTATATCTATTAAAGATTGGCATATATTCCAAGTGGATTCATCCTTTTATCATAATGTAGTATCCCTCTTTGGCTCTACTAATTTTCTTTGCTCCAAAGTCTACTACAGCTAATATTAATATAATCATTCTTGGTTTTGTCAGTTAGCGATTGTATGGTATATTATTTCCATCTCATTACATTCAACATATCTATGTAATTGTAGTTGAAGTGAGTTTCTTATTGACAGCATATTATTGGCTCATGAGGTTTTGCTTGTTTGTTTTTGTTTGTTTAAATATTAAAATCCCCTTTATTTTGATACTTCCATTTACAAAACAAGCATATATTGGAATGAGTATATTGGAAGTCTATGTCAAGTTATAGAAAATTCAACTCAGCCAATTTTTTCCCAGTTTTATTGAGATATAACTGACATACAACACTGTATAAGTTTAAGGTACAGACCATCATGAGTTACATACATCATGAAATGATTACCACAATAAGTTTAGTTAACATCCATCATCTCACATAAATAAAAAAAAATGTTTTTCTTGTGATGAGAACTCTATGATGTTTATTATTTTCTTATATAACATACAGCACTGTTAATTATGGGCTTCCCTAGTAGCTCAGAGGTTAAAGCGTCTGCCTGCAATGCGGGAGACCTGGGTTTAATCCCTGGGTCGGGAAGGTCCCCTGGAGAAGGAAATGGCAACCCACTCCAGTATACTTGCCTGGAGAAGCCCATGGATGGAGGATCCTGGTGGGCTACAGTCCACGGTGTCACAAAGAGTCGGACACGACTGAGCGACTTCACTTCACTCACTGTTAATTATAGTCACCATCTTGTATATTACATTCCCAGGACTTATTTGTTTTATAACTGCAAGTTATTTTATAACTTTTGACCATTTTCAACCAAATCCCTTGTACCCACCTACTCCCTTGTCTGTTAACCACAATTACGGTCTCTTTTTTCTGTGAGCTTGATTTTGGTTTTATTTTTGTTTTTGATTTCATGTATCAGGGAAATAATACAGTGAATGTCTTTCTGTATCTGACTTGACATAATGGCCTCAAGATCTGATCATATTGTTGGAAATGGTAGGATTTCCTTCTTTTTTTTAATATGGCTAAGTAATACACCATTATATAAATATCACAACTTCTTTATTCATTCATCCATTGATGGATTTTTATGCTATTTCCACGTCTTGGCTGTTGTAAATACTGCTGCTATGAACTTGGGGTGCAGAAATGTTTTTGTTTCCTTCAGATATATCCCAGAAGTGGAATTGCTTGATCATATGGTAGTTCTATTTTTAATTTTTTAGAAGCCTCCATATTCTGCTCTTTTTCATAGTGTTTACACCATTTACAATCCCACCAACAGTGCACGAGGGCTCCCTTTTCTCTACATCAGCTGCCTGCTAGCCCCTCCATCACCTGGCTGAAGAATCACAGTGCTGCCTGCTTCTTCCAAGTGGGGCATGGATTAGCCTCCTGGCCAGCCCCACTGAAACTACCAGGTAGGGAAATTAGAGTGCAGATGATTCCATGGAGTGGGTGTATAAGATGGATAATCTACTTTCTGCTCACCCCCATTGAAACTGGGAAAGAAGGGGGGTTTTATTGTTGATGTTTCACTGGAGTATGGTTGAGTATTATCAAAAAGTTTTTCTGTTTTTAAGCCACTCATCCAGAATCTGGCCAAGGGGAATAGACTTTCATTGGAACTTTTATTTATTTACTTTGTCTATGCTTGTTGGTGTTTACAAGTTGGAGGATTCTGCAATGCACTGTCTGGGTCATATGGAAAGCAATAAGGAAACCAAAGTACTTTACTTGCTGTGTTCTTTAAATCCCAACTCCCTAGCCAATCTATCTTCTTGTTTCCAGTTTTCAGAGTTTTCTTTGCTTGTTTGCTATGTTATGTCTTAGGTTTTTTTAGTTGTAGGTATAGAGGGGAATGATCATCCTCACTAAATCTCTAAAAATGCATGTGCAAAAATGATATAAAATCAATATGTGTTTATCACTTTTGCTAACTTTAAAAGTAATCTTAATACCCTGATTTAAAGTATGCAAGAAAAAGGTACACTGTTTGCAGTATTATACACTGCTACAATGATTTTGGAGTAAGAATCTTTAAAAATTTAAAAGCATCTCTCACAGCTATCGCTATTATAATAGTTTTAATTTCATTACAATTGATGTATTTATATATTCTTTTTGATTCTAGTCTTTAAACTTGTTTAAAGAGAAAAAATTAAGATATGTATATCTAATGGTTGATTCATTTTCATACATGAAATGTACTGAATTCTACATACAGAACAGACTTTTGGACTCTGTGGGAGAAGGTGAAGGTGGGATGTTTTGAGAGAACAGCATCGAAACATGTATATTATCTAGGGTGAAACAGATCACCAGTCCAGGCTGGATGCATGAGACAAGTGCTCGGGCCTGGTGCACTGGGAAGACCCAGAGGGATCGGGTAGAGAGGGAGGTGGGAGGGGAGATCAGGATGGGGAATACATGTAAATCCATGGCAGATTCATGTCAATGTATGACAAAAACCACTACAATATTGTAAAGTAATTAGCCTCCAACTAATAAAGATAAATAAAAAAAAGAGAAATGTACTGAATTTAAAATCAGCAGTTTTATTTTTCTGACTTTTTTCCCCATTGTTTTTCATTTTTTGCAGTTGAGGCATACTTTTCACAAATTAAAATAACAAATATTAATTTTGCAACTCAATGTCATTTTATAAATATAAACACTCCTATAATCATGACACAGTTCAAAATACAGAATACTCTTCCCATTGTAGAAAGGTCTCTTGTGCCTTTTCTTTTCTTCCCCAAATGTTAAACTTTTTATTTTATATTGGGATATAGCCTATTAACAATGTTTTGTTAGTTTCAGGTGAACAGTGAAGGGACTCAGCCATACACATACATGTATCCATTCTTTCCTGAACCCCTCTCCCATCCAGGCTGCCACGTAATATTGATCTTGTGCCCTTTTCTAAGCAGTAACCAGACTTCTTAAGCCAATAGTTTTTCTGACCTGTATCAATGTGGATTAGTTTTATTCTGATCTTGAGTTTCATATAAATGAATCATATAGCATGTGTCATTTTGTGTATGATCTTTTTCGATAAACACATATGTTAGATTCATCTATATTGAATTTATTGATAATTCCTTCTTTTTTATTATTGCATGGTATCTCATTGTGTAAATTTCACATATACCTTAAGAGAATTTAGGGAGTGACTTCATCAAGACGGCAACATAGGTCATTCCCAACTCAGTCCCCCTTACAAGAGGATCATTTAGAAACTATCCATAGATAAGACTGCTTTAGTGACTAGGCCAAAGCCTTTGACTGTGTGGACCACAACAAACTGGAAAATCCTTAAAGAGATGAGAATACCAGACCATCTTACCTGCCTCCTGAGAAATCTGTATGCAGGTCAAGAAGCAACAGTTAGAACTGGATATAGAACAACAGACTGGTTCCAAATTGGAAAAGGAATACATCGAGGCTCTATATTGCCACCCTGCTTATTTAACTTATATGCAGAGTACATAGTGTGAATTGCCCAGCTGGATGAATCACAAGCAGGAGTCAAGATTGTGGGGAGAAATATCAATAACCTCAGATATGCAGATGGCACTATCCATATGGCAGAAAGCAAAGAGGAACTAAAGAGCCTCTTGATGAAAGTGGAAGAGGAGAGTGAAAAAGCTGGCCTAAAACTCAACATTCATAAAATGAAGATCATGGCATTCGGTCCCACCACTTCATGGCAAATAGACAGAGAACAATGGAAACAGTGAAAGACTTTATTTTCCTGGGCTCCAAAGTCACTGTGGGCCAATGATTGCAGCCATGAAATTAAAAGATGCTTGGAAGAAAAGCTATGACCAACTAAACAGCATATTAAAAATCAGAGACATTACTTTGCTAACAAAGGTCTTTATAATCAAATCTATGGTTTTTCAGTAGTCATGTTCAGATGTGAGAGCTGTACAATAAAAAAGGTTGAGCGCCGAAGAATTGACACCTTTGAAATGTGGTGCTGGAGAAGACTCCTGAGAGTCCTTTGGACTGCAAGGAAATCAAACCAGTCAATCCTAAAGGGAATCAACCCTGAATATTCATTGGAAGGACTGATGCTGAAGCTGAAGCTTCAATACTTTGGCCACCTGATGAGAAGAGCTGACTCATTGGAAAGGACCCTGGTGCTGGGAAAGATTGAAGGCGGAAGGAGAAGGGGACAACAGAAGATGAGATGGTTGGATGGCATCACCGACTCAATGGACCTGAGTTTGAGCAAATTCTGGGAGATAGTGAGGGACAGGGTAGCCTGTCCTGTAGCCTGGTGTGCTACAGTCCATGGGGTTGCAAAGAGTCATACATGACTGAGCAACTGAACAACAGCAAAAAACGGAAGTAAAATAAGAAGTAAACAGCAGCACAGTTGATAGTTGGGATCTTTGGTATCCCACTCTCAAAAACAGATAGAGAATCAGTGAGGAAACAGTGAATTTGAACATGATAAATCAAATGAATCTAACAGATATACAGAACATTCCATTCAATAGTAACAGAATATACATTCTTTTCAATCACACATGGAACATTGTTCTAGGATAGGCATACACTAGGTGAAAAACAAGCCTGACCATATTTAAGAAGTTAGAAACTATGTCAAGTGCCTTTCCTGACTAAAACTGGAAAATAACAATAAGAAGAAAGTTGAAAATTTACAAATAACTGACAAAATTCAACATCTATTCAGGAGAAATCTTTTAATCAAAATTGATATAGAGGTTACGTACTTTCAACATAATAAAGGCCATTTATGACAAACCCACAGCTAGCATCACGCTCAATGGTGAAAATCTGAAAGCTTTTCCTCTAAAATTAAAAACAAGGATGCCCACTCTCACCACTGCTATTTGACACAGTATAGGAAACCCTAACTACAGAAATCAGACAGGAAAAAAAAAAGACATCCAAATTTGAAGCGAAGGGAATTCCCAAAGAAAGAAAACAAAAGGGTAAGATCAAAATTGGACTATATGTTTTCCCATAAGGCATTTTTTGATTTTTTTTTTATTAGTTGGAGGCTAATTACTTCATAACATTTCAGTGGGTTTTGTCATACATTGATATGAATCAGCCATAGAGTTACACGTATTCCCCATCCGGAGGCATTTTTTGATTTTGAAAGTAGCAGCTGATGTTTTAGAACTGAGCAGGTCTTTCAACAGCATCTTGGGGTTTGAGGAACAAAAACTGGATTTTTCTCTGATACTGAGAAAAAGTCCTTTGCATGCTGGAGGATTTCAGTTAGGAATTAAAAAGAGCTAAGAGTAAAAGTAAACTGGAAATTGATCAGCTCTCCCAAACACTGAATCTCAGCATTGAGTCACCTGTATGAATGAAGGTCCTCTGCCTTAACAGACATAAGTGCCTTGATGCAAAGGACTAAGGGATGTGTATTGCAATCTCAGAATGAGAGTGGATACGGAATTAATGAAAGAAATATTGTAAATAATATAGCTAGGAATTTTTAAAATATTGAAAGTCATCAAAATATACATTCAAGAAATGCCACAAACATCAGAGGGAATGCAAATAGCATCACAATTAACCATATTATGGTGAAAGTACTGAAAATCAAATGCAAAGGAAAAATAACACACATCAGTCATTTAAATAGGTTAAGTGATTAATATTTTTTAAAAAACTGGAATATTGAAAGGATAAAAATGGGAAGGAAACATTGAGATAGCATAGAGGAAGTAACAGTGAGAAGAAATTACCATCTTTTGATACAGGTTGAAAATTGGGGAAGAGGTTGGGACTATTCAGATATGTTTGAGAACCTCTGTTTCTAGAACTCAAAAGTCACAGGACCCTCTAGTCACAGGTGTCTGTCATCTTAAATGACAGAACAAGAGGTCTATAGGGCACAGTTGGAATGTCAGTCTCTTTTGGCAGAAGCAACCAGCTTCTCCCACACAAGAGGATATATCAGATGGCACTTATCTCGAATTACATTCTCCCCCTCAAAAAATGCAAAAGCTCATATTAATGGCAAACAATCAATAGGCCTGTTGCTGATGGAAGTATTCTTCCATCTAGAGTAAATATGCTTCTAAATATTTTTTCTTACAGGATATATGGGCATAACCCTGGTGTCATAGAAAGCAGTATGCCATTATAAAGTTCTGATTATTGCTAGGTTTCTATGGAAACTGGAAAATACAAATTTCTGACCAGAGGTACCCCCTTAGACTAGACATCAGCCATTTATCCTCATCTTAATCCAACTAATGAATTAGTACATAAAATATTAAAGGTAATATAAACAACCCTCAAAAAAGGCATTGAGGGAAAACATCTTTTCAGATAGTGAGTTATAGAAGACAAAAAGGAAGAGGTTTATCTTTTCCAGCAAACATAGACATAGGTTACAGTTACTTTTAAGGGCTGCCATAACTGATACATAAAGTGGAACAGATCTCAAAGACCACAAAGCCCCAAATTCAATCCCAACATTCAGTTGCTGTGATTGATCCCGAGACTCAAATGGAGAGATGGAGAGAATGGAGGCATGCCTGAGATATATCTGATGACCTTCCCTAAAGACCTTGGGTTTGAGTCACTTGCCAAGGGGCCATAGGCCCTTAGTCTCAATCCCTAGGCAAACATACACATTAAAATCTGCAAAGATTTGATCATTAAGGATTCCAGATATATCCTGGTAAGGCTTCCCTACTGGCTCAGATGGTAAAGAATCTGCCTGCAATGCAGGAGACCTAGGTTTGATCCCTGGGTCGAGAAGATCCCCTGGAGAAAGGAATGGCTACCAACTTCAGTATTCATGCCTGGAGAATTTCATGGACAGAGGAGCCTGGTGGGCTACAGTCCATGGGGTTGCAAAGAGTCAGACATGACTGAGCGACTACACTTTCACTTTCATACAGCATATAATTTCAGTGCATAACTGTACTTAATAACTGGACCTTCAGGCATAAATTACTTCATCCAAGGCAACATAAAAACTAAAATATGATGGGTCACAACATTAATGTATACATGGGTCACAGTTCAGTTCAGTCGCTCAGTCGTGTCCGACTCTTTGCGACCCCGTGAACCGCAACACGCCAGGCCTCCCTGTCCATCACCAACTCCCGGGGTCCACCCAAACCCATGTCCATTGAGTCGGTGATGTCATCCAACCATCTCATCCTCTGCCGTTCCCTTCTCCCCCTGCCCTCAATCTTTCATCAGGGTCTTTTCAAATGAGTCAGCTCTTCCCATCAGGTGGCCAAAGTATTGGAGTTTCAGCTTGACATGGGTCACAAGATTAACATATAATTTCTGCGGTGCATTCACAAACAGTGGCTTAAAATACTTTTCAATGATCACACATTCCCCCCAAAGCTAGAAATGAATGGATGGATGAAGCAAAAGTGAAAAAGTTAGAACCTCAGATGGAGAAGACTCAGGTTAGAAAGGAGACCCTAAATAATATATCTAAGTTTCTTGATAGAGATCCATATAAAGAGTGAAAATTGGGACTTCCCTGCTGGTCCAGTGGTTAAGACTTTGCCTTCCAATACAGGGGGATGCAGGTTCAATCCCTGGTTGGGAAGCTAAGATCCCACATGCCTCTCAGCCAAAAAAAACCCAAAACATAAAACAGAAACAATATTACAACAAATTCAATAAAGACATCAAAAAGTCTTTTTAAAAAAGAGTGCAAATTGACCAATTGTAACAGTTAACAGGATTCTAATAAGGAGGAGAGAATTTAATGAAGATAACCTCCACAGGTTCAGAGAAAAAAACCCACATTGAGGCAATTTCAGGGCCAACCATGTAAATAATCATTGAACAAATATGTACAATGATATTGAAGAAAAATCAAACTTCCAGAGTGGATAAGCAAACACTGAAAAGAATCCTATGTTCTTATGACCACAGGGGGAGAAACCGAGCCTGTCATATTTGGGAAATTGCATTCCCCAGGAAATGCTAAAATTGACACCTTGTAAATGTGTAAGGGGGCTTCTCTGGTGGCTCAGTCAGTTAAAAATCCACCTGCAATGCAGGAGACCTGCGTTCGATCCCTGGGACTGGAATACCCCTTAGGGAAGAGAATAGCAACAAGTATTCTTGCCTGGGGAATCCCATGAACAGAAGAGCCTGGTGGGCTACAGTCCATGGGGTCATAAAAGAGTTGGACATGACATAGGCCCTAAATAACAACAACAAAATGTATAAGGATGGTTGGAGTTAAGGAACTTTTTATAATCCTATGATGAAACAAGGAGACAAAAAAGTAAGTAGCTTGGCAGAGACTTCACAACATCATCATCAAAGTATACAGGGAAAGACACTCACACAAATTCATGTTATTCCAGTTAGAGAGACAGAATTGTAATATGGTCTTGATTGATCTGGGGAGATTAATAATAAAATTGCTTTTAATTTTTATTAATATATTAATAATAAAAAGCCCTGTCTGTTTAGGCCTCAATAGTCTAAACAAGATGAAGCTATCTCATACCTCTGGGACTCAAAAGAGAGGAACCATCTAGGACGAGATTATACATGTAGCCAAACCAGATTGTTTTCATTGCTCTCAGAGAGAAAAGGTAAATAAAAAGAGAGCCATCTTCAGAAATAAAATACTGAGAGAATAAATAGAAATGTGATTCCACATTTTAAACCTGTTTTGTGTGGCCTACTAGACCATTAGCAATATGTGAGGAAATGGTCACTCTCAGGCATGTGCCCAGAGTCACACAGATGGGAAGCAGAGGAGCCTTTATTGCACTCAGGTCTGTGTCCTCCATGGCAGAAAATTTTACTCTCACCACCACTCTTGCTCACATCCTATTGAGGAATCAGGCTTTGTTTTAGCAACCAGGGTGATGCTCATACACAGAATGATAAAACTGGTGTTTATAATACCAGCATGTTTTATTTAATTCTATGCCCCTAGTGGAAGGTTTTGGAAAATTCTGGCTGTTTTCAGTAGACTTTATCCTTATTTTTTCACCCTCCTTCACACTCTCATACTTTCATACTGTCATTGTCATACTCACATATTCAATCCTAGACTTTTATTTCCAAACTTTCACATTCTTAAACTTTCACATTTCACTCACAGATATTTACATACTATTTATCTACCTATCCACTATCTATTTATTTATTTTGTCTTAATATCACTCACCTATTTCTGTCATCCTCTCATTCCCTTCCACTCCGGTGATCACTTGTTTGTCCTCGGTATCTATTACTCTCTTTCTGTTTTGTTAGGTTTATTCATTTATTTGGTGTTTTTGATTCCACATATAGGTGAAGTCATACAGTATTTGCCTTTCTCTGTCAGACTTATTTCACTTAGCATAGTAACCTCTGTGTCCATCATGTTTCAAATGGCAGATTTCATTTCCTATGGCTGTATAATACTCTATTGAATATGCATGCCACAATTTCTTTATCCATTCATCCTGATGCTGGGAAAGATTGAGGGCAGGAGGAGAAGGGGACAACAGAGGATGAGATGGTTGGATGGCATCACCGACTCAATGGACATGGGTTTGGGTGGACTCCAGGAGTTGGTGATGGACAGGGAGGCCTGGCGTGCTGCGGTTCATGGGGTTGCAAAGAGTCAGACAAGACTGAGCTACTGAACTGAACTAAACTGAACTGAATGGTGGGCATCTAGGTTTCTTTCATATCGTGATTATTGTAAATAATGCTGTGATGAACATAGGGGTACATATCTTTTCTAATTAGTGTTTTTGTTCTCTTTGGATAAATACCCTGCAGTAGTATGTAATGGCTTCCCCACTGGGGAAGTGGTATGCAATGGCTTCCGCTCAGCGGGTAAATAGTTTGCCTGCAATGCAGGAGATACAGGTTCAATCCCTGAGTCAGGAAGATCTCCTGGAGAAGGGAATGGCTATCCACTCCAGTATTCTTGCCTGGAGAATTCCATGGACAGAGAAGCCAGGTGGGCTGCAGTCCATGGGGTCACAGAGCTGGACACAACTAAGTGACTAAACACACACATACACACAGTGTTATGTAATATCCTTTTTTTGTCTCTTTTGTGATAGTCTTTGCTTTAAATTCTACTTTGTTTAATAGGTGTTATTACCCTGGCTTTCTTTTTTATTCCATTTATATGGAGCACCTTTTTCTATTTCTTCACTTTGTGTGTGTGTCTAAATCTGCTGTGATGCTTGATGTTGTCTCAGAGGTCTCTTAAATGACCCTCGTTTTTTAAAAATTCTTTTTTTTTCTCTGTTCAGCTTGAATGATTTCCACTACTCTTTCAGTTCACCAATTTATTCCTCTGTATCACCTAATATATTGTTAACTCCTTCTATTGATAGTATATTTTAAATTCCAGTTACTGGACTTTTAAACTCTATTTGGTTCTTTTTTATATTTTCTAACTCTTTGTTAAACTTCTCACTGTGTTCATTCAGTCTTCTCCAAAGTTTATTGAGCATTTTAATGATTATTACCTTAAACTCTTTTGGGTAGATTGCTTATCTCCACTTTGCATAGCTCTTCTTCTGGGGTTTTATCTTGTTTTGTTGCTTCAAAAATGTTCCTGTGTCACTTCATTTTGCCTGATTCTTTGTTTTCATTTCTATGTATGTATTTATGAGGTAGGTCAGACATGCTTCCTGATATTGGAGAAAGGAACTACAGTAGATGTTCTATGGGTTCCAAAAGCACACTTCCCTCTGTTCACCAGAGCTATATGCTCTAGAGGTACTTCCTATCTCCCTATGTGCACTACATGGACCCTTCTTCTGTAGTGAGACCAACTACTGTGGGTGTTCTGCTAAGTGTGGCTAGTCCCCAGCCTCATTGGTTGTCAAGTCCTGCCTGATGTGGGAGCTGCTAGCCACTGGTGGGCAGGGCTGGGTCTTGAGGTAGCTAGCCTCAGAGCCCTGGGGAATCCCAGGGCAGTGCCAGCCCACGGATGGGTGGATTAAGGTTCTGGGGTGGATGGATGTGAAGCCCAGGGGTCCCTAAGATGATATCAGCCTGTGGGTAGGTGGGGCTGGGTCTGAACCCAGCTGGCGGCAGGGACCCTGGGATCTTGAGGTGGCTGGAGTGTTAGGGAGAAACTGCAGCTGCTGCTGCCTTCTGATGGGTGGAACTATGTCCTCGCATGGCTAACATCTTGGCCTGATGAGTCCCAGAATTGGGATTGACTGGCTGGCAGGCATGGCTGGAACCAGGTGCCAATAAGCTAGAGGAAGGATTACAAAATGTCCTCATAGTAGAATAGTTGAAGTGAAAGTTTTAGTCGCTCAGTCGTGTCCAACTCTTTGCAACCCTATGGACTGTTGCCAGCCAGGCTCCTCTGATTCTTTACTGTCTGAGCCACTAGGAAGCCCTCATAGTAGAATAAGCTTCCCCAAATGGCTGCTACCAGTGTCTGTGTCTCCAGGTGAGTCCCAGTTGCCTTCTGACTCTCTAGAAGGCTCTCCAAGATCAGCAAGTTGGTTCGATCTAGGCTCCTTTCATATTACTACATCTTCCCTTGGTCTTAGAGTGTGTTAGTTAGGTTTTGTGTGCACCCTTTAAAAGCTGAGTCTCTGTTTCCTAAGTCCTCTGTGCTTAGTTGCTCAGTCATGTCTGACTCTGTGCAACCCCATGGACTGTAGCCAGCCAGGTTTCTCTGTCCATGGGGATTCTCCATACTGGAGTGGGTTGCCGTGCCCTCCTCCAGGGTATCTTCCCAACCCAGGGATCGAACCCAGGTCTCCTGCATTGCAGGTGGATTCTTTACTGTCTGATCCAGGGAAGCCCTCTGGATCCTATGAAAGCAAGCCACACTGACTTTCGAAGCCAAACATTCTGGGAGATCATCTTCCTGGTATAGGACACCGAGCTGGGGAGCCCGATTTGGCACTCAGACCTCTCCTTGGGGAGAACCTCTGCAGTTGTGATTATCTTGCTGTTTGCCAGACCTTTACCCAGGGGTGTGGGTATTAGCTACACTGTGACTCTAATGCTCCTACTTATCTCACGGTTCCTACTTTGTATCTTCGGTTGTAAAAGATTTTTTTTTTCCAAAGTAATCTGTGACTTCATCTTCCATCTCACATGCTGTTTGAGAATATTGCTATATCCCATTGAGAACTGGGGTCTATGTCCCTAGACTTTTTAACTGGGCAGGTTTGGAGGGAATGTTTCATTTAATAGATTTGTTGAAGGTGATACTATTTGACTTCCAAGGACAGATCATGAAATTCAATACAACTTTCATGTGGTATTCTGTAACACTTGTCTTTGAATTTTTGAGCTGCCATATGTCTAACTATCCTAAGGCCACTATGCTCTAAGGAAGCCAATACATCTAGAGAGTTCATATGCATGCATATGTTCTAACTGGCAATCCTAGTTTTTGTGTCCTTTCAAACCAGGCATCTTATGCATGAGTGAATGTACCTTCATATTACTGCATTCCCCAGCTAATGAAAGACTCCTCGATTTCAGGTTTATCTAGCTGAGGCCCACGGTATAATGGAGCAGAGAAAAATCTTTTCTGATATGCCATTTAAGAATTCTTGATCTACAAAACATGATGACTAAACAAAATTTTTGTACTATACCACTATTTTAGAGATAAATTGTTATGCATAATAGCCAGAACAGATATCAGACGTAGTTTCAGAGATACTGCTTTAAGGATGGGTCCCCTGAATTAGTTCTCTGATCTGATTATATTTCAAGACCTTAATAACTTTTTCCATTGGCAAAGGGCACAGTGACAGTTTACGGTATACAGCAGCAGTACAGTTTCCTATGTCATCACCTGTAGACACCTTTGGCCACCTTATGTGAAGAACTGACTCATTTGAAAAGACCATGATGCTGGGAAAGATTGAAGGCAGGAGAAGAAGGGGACGACAGAGGAAGACACGTTTGGATGGCATCACCGACTCAATGGACATGAGTTTGAGTAAACTTCGGGAGTTGGTGATGGAGAGGGAGGCCTGGCGTGCTGCAGTCCATAGGGTCGCAAAGAGTCAGACACAACTGAACAACTGAGCTGAGACACCTTGAAGCAAATGCGTATACATGGCAAGAGTTTGAGTGACTGAAAAACACTTGCAGCCATAAAACACTTTATTGAAAATAAGGATTATAATGATGTTGACTGTTTCCTTTTACATGTTTCAGAGAACTTAAGAAAGAAAATGATGAGTTCAGGGTTTTAAATTCCCAGATCAAGTTCCCGGTAGGGAAGCAAATCACATCTCTGACTGCTCTAAACAATAATCGTTATCTCATGTAGTCATAAGACTGAGATTTCTGAAAAGCAAAACTAAAGTATAATCTTGTGAGGGACTGAAGTACAGTGAAAATTTATTTTCCAGCCTCATGAATTCTTTTATGTTAAAGTAAGAACGTTGATGCAAAAGTAAATGAACAATGAAAATTTAGATAGGGACATTCAGGAAGAACATGATGAAACTGAAATCCTTGAAACCATAAATTCTGCCAATCCACCTTTACTATTAGTAGCAGCCTTTACATGTGTGTGAAAAGATCAATCTTTCCTAGTATTAAAAACCTATAATGGCCTAACCTGAGGAAACTGACCTGCAAGAGACTATAGATTCTCATCAAGATCTACCCACACCATGTATCATTGTTTTTATTTTTATTTTCCTATCTTTATGAAGATACAATTGCCATATAATATTATGTAAGTTTAAGGTATACAATGTGTCATGACAAAATGATCCCTACCACAGTGTTAGCTAGCACCTCCATCATATTACATAATTACCATTGCTTTTGGATCTATAACCAGACTTGTACTTTTTTGTTTGTTTTTATTGTTTTTTGGCTGTACCGGGTCTTAGTTGCAGCATGTGGGATCTTTAGTTGTGGCATGTGGCATGAGGACTCTAGGCTTCCCTTGTGGCTCAGCTGGTAAAGAATCTGCCTGCAATGTGGGAGACCTGGGTTCAACCCCTGGGTTGGGAAGATCCCCTGGAGAAGGGAAAGGTTACCCACTCCAGTATTCTTGCCTAGAGAATTCCAAGGACTGTATAGTCCATGGAGTCGCAAAGAGTTGACTAATACTAATAATGACTAAAAAAATTATATGAGGACTCTAGTTTCCTGACCAGAAACTGAACCTGGCCCCCCTGCATTGGGAGTGCGTAGTCTTAAGCACTGGACCACCAAGTATTCTTGCGTGGAGAATCCCAGGGATGGAGGAGCTTGGTGAGCTGCCGTCTATGGGGTCACACAGAATCGGACACGACTGAAGCGACTTAGCAGCAGCAACAGCAGCACCACGGAAGTCCCCTAGACCCATATACTAATGTATATGTATGCAATTTAGTGGGGAAGGCAATGGCAACCCACTCCAGTAATCTTGCCTGGAAAATCCCATAGCTGGAGGAGCCTGGTGGGCTGCAGTCCATGGCGTCGTGAAGAGTCAGACACGACTGAGTGACTCCACTTTCACTTTTCACTTTCATGCATTGGAGGAGGAAATGGCAACCCACTCCAACGTTCTTGCCTGGAGAATCCCAGGGATGGCGGAGCCTGGTGGGTTGCCGTCTATGGGGTCACACAGAGTTGAACATGACCAAAGCAAATTATCAGCTGCAGCAGCAGCAGCAGCATGGAATCTAGAAAAATGGTACTGATGAACCTATTTGCAGGGAAGGAATGGAGACGAGAACATGGAGAGCAGACTCATGGATGTGGTGGGGGAAGGAGAGGGTGGGATGAATTGGGGAAATGGTATTGACATGTATGCACTGCCACATTTAGAATAAATAGCTGGTTAGAAGCTGCTGTGTAGTCCAAGGAGCCCAGCCTGGCACTCTGTGGCAGCTTGGAGGGGTGGGGTGGGGGGTGAGGAGGGGATCAAGAGGGAGGGGATATACACATGCTATGACTGATTTGCATTGTTGTATGGCATGAAGCCAATGCAACGTTGAGGGGCAATTGTCCTCCAATTAAAATAAAATTAAAAAACCTTAAGGCTACCAACTTGAAAATATTTCCTCTCCTATGTTAGCCAAAAGCACATTTGGTTTTAACTGAAGTAAAGATTGTGGAGACAGGAGAAATAATAATCTGTGCTATAAAAAATAAAGTTTATTCTCTATTAAAAGAGAAAAAAAAAACTATAACCAGACTCAAGCCCTAGAAGGCTTCCCTGGTGGCTCAGACAGTAAAGAATCTGCCTGAAGTTCAGGGGACCTTGATTTGATCCCTGGGTCAGGAAGATCCCCTAGAGAATGAAATAGCTACCCGCTCCAGTATTCTTGCCTGTGGAAGTCCAGGGACAGAGGAGCCTGGTGGGCTACAGTCCATGGGGTCACAAAGAGTCAGACAGGACTGAGTGACTAACACTTTCATTTTCAAATCCTAGCAGCTTTCAGAGCATGAGAAAAAAGTATAGCCTTCAAGGAGGTGTTATACACATCAAAAGAGTTGTATGGTTTTGTCCACTTACATTAATGAAATTTGAGGTAAAAGTGTGAAAATAGATTCTGAAGTTTTTGGATCAGGATGTTAAAAGATATGCTAGATTGGCCCAAATTTACTGATATAGTCTCACTAGGTAGAGATTCCATATTTAATATAACAGTTTGAATGGAGAGAGTGACTATAACAATTTGCTGTTGGTTGGAACGAATATGGACCCAAAGGTACTCTACAGGAAGTGAAGTCAAAATGCCAGCACTTCCTTAGAACACTGGAGATGAAGGTATCTAAATGTTTAGAGAGTTTGAAAGGATAGAGCAGATTTATCACTTAAAACCTACTCTCAACACCGCACTGTGACATCCAGAAAAGTCCAGGAGACTCTGTCTTTAACGAAGCTGTCAGAAACATTCATGAGGGGAGCCCCAGCATCACTGAAGACTCTGTGATATATAACCTTTGTAGGCCATAAATGATTGGGAACTGCTGCCTTCAAATTAAACTTCCTGCATTGAAGGGGGACATTGTATTCCTGGTTTGGAAGGAGCCAAGTGGTGACATGTATTTGCCAGAGACAAGATGGGTATGGTTACTATAATAGGTTAAGTAGAAATAAGAGTTTTCTCACTCAAAATGAGCTTTAGTGTTGACAAGTTGATTGATTGTGGTGTTTCTAGAACTAAATTAGATTAGCAGCTCACTAAGTTGTACTTCATCTGTATAAATTAGACAGCTCTATATCTAATGAATAGAATTCTGACTTCAATGACTATGGTAAAAATTCACAGGTCCTCTTGAACTCAACTCCCATACTTGAGTCACTTAAAAAATTCAATGCCCTGTGAACAAAGAGGAGGCCAGATCTTCTTTAAAAAGGACTCTGCTACCCAGTCAAATGAAATATTGTAAATCTACATTTGAAAAAAGTGAAAGTGATAGTTGCTCAGTTGTGTCAGACTCTGCGAGTCCCTGGACTGTAGCCCACCAAGCTCCTCTGTCCATGGAATTCTCCAGGCAAGAATATTAGAGTGGGTGGCCACTTCCTTCTCCAGGGTATCTTCCCAACCCAGGGATAGAACCCTGGTCTCTCACATTGTAGGCAGATTCCTCAACATCTGAGCCACCAGGCAAGCCCATAATCACTGGACCATCAGGGAAGTCTCCCCTAAAGGGACTTGTCTCCATTTATCAGGGTAACTGCATTGAATAAAGAGGTAAATAATCATATTTTTTTCAAAGATTACTAGACACTGACTCTAAAGTAATCCTAATTCCCAGAGACTCAAAAATGCCACTGTGGAGTTTTGACTCAAGTGAGTAACACATCTCCTGCTATGCTGTTGTTATCCCCAGTACAGAATGTATAAGTGAAATTGACATACTCAGAAACTGAAAGAATCCCCATGCTGGTTTCCTGATCCATAGAATATGGACTATTACTGCAGGGAAGGCCAAGTGAAAGGCACTAAAACTGTCTCTACCTACCAATATAGAAAACCAAAAGCAATGTTGTATTCCTGAAGGAAACTTGAGATTAGCTCCACCATCTAGGAATTTAAATATTCATGGAGTGAAGATTCTCATCACATGCCCATTCAACATTCTTATTTGGCCTGTACAGGAGAAAGATGGATTTTCAAGAATAACTGGATTATTATAAAAGCAGTCAAATGATGAACTCAATTGTAGATACTATTTAAGATGTCATTTCTTTGCTGCAGAAAAGCAACATATCCCTTGGCATCTGGTGTGAAGTATTTTCTCCCCTGTATTTGGAAATAAAGACCGTATGCAGCAGTTTGATTATAGCTGTCAGGGCCAGCAAGTTACCTTCGCCAGGCTGTATCAATTCTCTAGACTTGTGTCAAAAATTAATTCTTGGGGATCTTGATCATCTCTCCATACTATGGGAAATTACACCATCCCATTACATGGATGTGTGTGCTCAGTAGTGTCCAAATCTTTGCAGCCCCAAGGCCTGTAGGCCACCAATCTCCTCTGTCCAGGGAATTTTCCAGGCAAGAATACTGGAGTATGGTGCCATTTCTGACTTCAGGGGAATCTTTCTGACTCAGGAATGGAACCTGGATCTTCTGCATTGCAGGCAGATTCTTTACCACTGAGCCACCTGGGAAGCCCATGCTAATTGAACTGGATGAGCAGGTTATAACAGCAATCCTAGACACCTGGTTGAGATGAATGTATTCCAGAGAATGGGAAATGAACCCCATAAAAATTCAGGGACTGGCTTCCTTGGTGAATTTTCTAGGGGGTTAGTGGTCTACAGAACATTGAAATATTCTATCAAGAGGAAGGACACGTTGATGCATCTCGCCCCTACTAATGAACTTATTTTGAAGGTATCGTATATCTTACTTGGGAGCACTATTAATAATTCTACCCATTTACTGAGTACACTAAAAGGCTATCATGTTTGAGTAGGGTCCAGAATGAGGAAAAGCTTTGCAGTATACCCAGGCTGCCATGCAAGGTGCTCTTCCACTTGGTCAGTACAGTCAAGCAGATCTAGTGGAATTTGCTGTGACTGTGGCATGTCAGGATGCTGTGTGGAACACTTTTCATTCTTTTATAAGTGATGAAAGTGAAAGTGAAAGTCTCCCAGTCATGTCTGACTTTGCAACTGTATAGTCCATGGAATTCTCCAGGCCAGAATATTAGAGTGGGTAGACTTTCTCTTCTCCAGGGGATCTTCCCAACTCAGGGATTGAACCCAGGTCTTCCACATTGCAGGCAGACTCTTTACCAACTGAGCCACAAGGGAAGCCCAAGAATACTGGAGTGGGTAGCCTATCCCTTCTCCAGCGGATCTTCCTGACCCAGGAATCGAACCCGGGTCTCCTGCATTGCAGGCAGATTCTTTACCAACTGCACTATCAGGGAAGCCCAAACTGGCAGTTTGCTTATATTTCCTTCAAATGTCCATAACAAATAGTTTATTTGGGTTGACACCCTTCCCCAAGATAATTGTAACATGCTAGCTGCTATTCCTCTTACCCCTTTGTTTTTTTTCTCAGAGGGGACCAAGATAAAGTTATTCTCACTCTCACAATTCCTGCATTAATATTTTATTTTCCAAAATGAATAGTATAACTTTTGCAGAAAGAAGAGGTTAAGAATTTCTAAATTCACAGAGGCACATTTTGACAAGTTTCCAGGCTCTTTGTAGCTTTCTTGGTATTTTGCTCTGTGAAAAACTACACTACAAAAATAGAAAATATTCAGGGAGTGAAGACTCTCAGCTATTTTGTAGCTTATTGCAATCTATCAGTAACAGAGAGAAATCAAATAGGATATTGACAGGTCAGAATGGAAGGTTGTCAGAGAAGCAAAATATTCTTAAGAAGGATTGTTCTGTATGATCCTAAATGGACTCCATATAGGTATGTATGAACAAGCTGATGACTGTAGCCTCAAGGTGACTATTTGGTTCTGACTAAGAGGATTTGTGCATGGAATATGTTTGAAGAAAGTGAGATATGAATGGGAGACATGGTGTATGTGGTTGGGTGTGGGAATGGGGGTGGGCAAGATGGTTGGTGGTTATACTTTAGCCTTGCCCAGGGACCAGATCCATAGATCCATCCAGCACTGTGAATGATGGACTATCCAGCTGCAGAGACTATTTCCAAAGCAAGGTCAACACTGTTACTGTGCCTAGGTAACAAAGCATGACAGGGAGTGAGGATGGCGAATGGGTAACAGATCAAATATTTAAACTGGACCACCTGCAACATATGAAATATGTTAGGCTTAGGTCAAGAGTTTAGTTGGGGGGTCTATATTCTATGGGGGCTTCCAAGGCGGCATAGTGGTAAAGAATCTGCCTACCTTGCAGGAGATGTGGGTTCAATCTCTGGGTCAGAAAGATCCCCTGGAGAAGGAAGTGGCAACCCACTCCAGTATTCTTGTCTGGGATATCCCAAGAACAGAGGAGCCTGGCGGGCTACAGTTCATGGGGCCACAAAGAGCCAGACATGACTAAGCAACTGAGTACACATACACACACACACACACACACAAACACACACACATACATATGCCACATGTGAAAGGCATGTAAAATATGTAAAAGGTTTAAATCAACTAATAGAGTGTTAAATAAAATATCTTCACATTAACCTGAATGGTTACATTTGCATTTGAATAGTTGGTCTATTTTGATGTTTTTCCTTGTATAATTGATTGAAGAAATTTAAAAACAAACTTGTCAGAAATAGAGGTGTAGACATAGAAAACAATCAGGAAGGTTACCAGGAAGTGGGGGAGGGATAAATGGGAGATTGAGATTGACATATACACACAACTCCACTAGTTATAAAATATAATTAATAAGAACCTATTGTACAGCATAGGGTACTCTACTCAATATTCTGTAATGACCTATACAAGAAAAGAATCTAAAAAAAATGTGGATACATGTATATGCATATCTGATTCACTTTGCTGAACAGCAGAGACTAACACTACATTGTGAATCAACTATACTCCAACTAAAAATTAAAAAAAACACAAATCTGTCAGTAACAGGCATATATCAGGAATGCTTTGGTGATACTCAAGATCACACATCTAGATACCTGTCTCCAGGGCTGCCCTGTGCTAAATCCAGTGTATTAACTTTCTATTGTTACATAACAAATTGCCACACAAAAGATCTCTCATCTATAGTCATGTATATCTTCACCTTTCTATATTCCATTGGTTAGAAGGAAGTCATTAGTCCTGTCAAAGTCCAGGACAAGGGATTACACAAGAGTGTGAACACCAGAAGGTGGGGATTATTGGGGGCCAGCTTTTAGTCTGTCCACCATACTTGGACTCCTCTAAGTTCTTTGCCAGTGATGTGGGAAGAATGAATCCACCACCCTAGACCCATGATCCTCTTCCCAGGCCCCAGTCTCTCCTCTACCCCTTCTCTACACTCACTGAGTGCCCTTCCTCACCTCAAGAGGCTTCACTTGCCTATTTGTAGATAATGTAACTAGCTTGTCCTCTGTTCCCTGCCTATAGCCCTTATTTCTAAGCTACCTCTCAGTCCTGGGGGTATATATTTTGGCCGGGATCTGAAGTCTCAGAAGCACAGGCCCTCTGAAGAGGACTATGTAGGCCTCTTGGGGCTTAGGACTTAGGTCTACATGAGGAGCAAATTCAGGGCCCCTGATACACGGAGCATGGTTTGAGGTTGAGAGGCAAATGTCCTGAGTACGCACATACACTTAACCACACACATGGGATTCTCGGCTGTTTGCAGAGTTGAAGCCCACCATGTTGCCCCCCCCAATTAAACTTTATTCACTCTCCACTAGATGTAGCCACTATCCTAAATAAGTTGTTTATAATTCTCATGACTTATTGTCTGCTACATATGTGTGCATAATTCTTATGCATTCTTTGATTACATGTATGTTTGTGTGTGTGTGTGAGTCGCTCAGTTATGTCTGACTCTTTGAGACCTCATGGACTGTAGCCCACCAGGCTCCTCTGTCCATGGGATTCTCCAGGCAAGAATACTGGAGTTGGTGGCCATTCCCTTTTCCAGGTGATCTTGCCCACCCAGGGATCGAACTTGGATCTCTCCTGCATTGCAGGCAGATTCTTTACCACCTCAGCCACAAGGGAAGCCCATATGTATATTCACCCATGATCAATTTATGGTGATTGTTTTGAATGTCTCTAGATCTTGTATACAAGGCATCTTAACATTTGTATACTCTGAGACTGGAATTTTCCCTTATCCATTTTTTTCACTGCTACTACCCAGTCTTTGAACCTGATCTTTCCTTGGGTCTGCAGCCCTGAGAATTCTAGTCTCTTTCCCAGTTCATCCTTTATCGTCCTATTCAATTTACTTGAAACAGTCTCAAGTCAGTGAAGTAAGACTGGTCATAACATAGATAAAGCCTAAACCAGTGTTTTTCAAACTTTAGTGTGCTTCAGAATCACCTAAAGGGCTTGTAAAACTCTGGTTGCTGGACTACCTTCAAATTTCCAATTCAATATGTCTGGAATGGGACCAGAGAATTTGTATTTCTAACAAGTTCCCAAATGATGCTGATGCTACTATACTACATCAGCCCACTAACAGCCCAGTACTATCTGGTCTTAAGATAAGCTAAGTCATTTATCAGGTTCTTTCAATAAAATACAGTAGGGCCTGGACCTGTATCCCTCTTTACATAAGTTGTTTTTAACTTGATGTTTCAATTGGCCATGTGTGTGTGTGTGTGTGAGCTCAGTCATGCTCAACTCTTTGCTTCTCCATGGACTGTAGCCCGCCAGTCTCCTCTGTGGAATTTTCCAGGCAAGAATACTGGAGTGGGTTGCCATTTCCTTCTCCATGAATGTTCCTGACTCAGAAATTGAACCCGTGTCTCTCCTGTCTCCTGCATTGGTAGGCGGGTTCTTTACCACTAGTGCCATCTAGAAAGCCCATTTCTTAGAGGACACAATAAAAGAACTTAAAACACGGTTGCCAGAATAGAAAGATACAAAGATAGATTTGAATCAGGGTTATTTATATAAAAAAATCTTGAAGCTTATTCATTTTTAAAAAGCCTTTTACTTTCAACTTGAACAAATTCTGTCAGACATATCAGAGAAAACAGAAAAATTAGATATCAGCGATGTTACTCTTTGGGTGAAGAATTTTGGAACCAATCAGCCTTGATAAATTTCCCATGGACTACTAAAAATCAGAAAATCTCAAATCTGTGATGAATAAATCCACTGTTTCTCTTTCATCCAAGTCTTTCTATGCCTTCAAACTGTAGGAAGAAATAAAAGAACAATTGAACACAATTAAAATGCACCAGTGACTTTATAAATCTAATAATAGTCAATCCTGTATATATTTGTTGTCTCAACAAGAGAAAACACAACTTTCCTCTTGTAAACCAGACCCTTGGGTATCAGGGTGTTTGTCCATCAACTGAACATGTGTTCATTCAACTGATCACACCAATCTCATCTTTGACTTGTCAAATGCTAAAAAAATTTTTTTTGGCTGGTGAGGTGGGGGAAAGGAGGACATCAGTCACAGATATAAATATGTCATTCCACCTTAGAATAGTGTGCTCTTTCCATAAACCATAATCTCTTAATCTCCCAGACCCTCATAGTCCATATCTATAAAAGGAGAAAGAAAAAAAAAGAAGGAAGAAAAATGATAGAAGAGATGTAAGTTAAATTAATAATTCAATGATAAGCAAAATCTTAATATAACTAATGTTCTTTTGCCTGACACATGAAATACAAAAGTTTAAATAAACACTTAGGTATAAGTCATTAAACGAGATCTTACTTGAAATTCTTATCTTTTTGCAATTTTTAGGTACTCACATTATCAAAGGCATTGTGTCCTTGTTAGTATAAGAGAAAGTACTTAGTGGCCACCAAATGACAAAGTCCCATCTCTAATGCATATTCCGGTCACTTTTGCTACTTAGTTCTGGCAACTGTGTTCTAAAAAATACAGTCTCAGTTACCAGGTCTGATAAATTCCTCAGCTATGTTAAGTCTTATCATTACAGCTCAAAGAATGTGTACCTATGAAAGATGTATAATTCAAAATATGCTGCATTCTATACTACCTAGTGAATATTCAAATTATTAACCCTAAAACTTATTTATAAAAATAATTTTTAAACAATTTATTATCATTTCTTGATAAGAAAATTTAAGAATATAACATGTGTATGGCAGAAATGGTTGGATCACACTCAACCTGGACTCTCCCAGGCTGCACTCTATTGGATTTGGATCCTTTCCAGGTTCTTTTTCTGGTTCTTCATTTTCATCTTTTTTCCCTCCCTGCCTTCAACCTCTTCATTAGAGTTTTCATATTGATAATTACTAGCTTCTTTCATGAAGAATAATATGGACTTTGGGACCAGATTTCGTGGAAAAAATAACCCAATTTACAATCAGTAGTGATACAATCACATCAAGCATTCTACTCTCAGGAGGAGAGAAGTAGGTGAAGAAAAACTAACTAGGCACCTTCCTAGTGGTTGGTGTGACACCTCCAGGGCCCTCACATTTCTGCAGCTTCAGGGTTTTCATGGTGAGGTCTTCACCATCTTTCCAGTAGATCTCACACCCTGTGCTGCTGATTATTTCTGGCCCTTTGGAGAAGAAGGGATCAGAATCATCTGGGTCTGACCGCATTTGGTATGTGTTCATCAGAACTTTGTTGAAAAAGTATTCGTTTGACTTAAAGAGGAATTCTTAGGGTGAAGCTCATTGGTTTCCAGACCCCTGAGAACTTTACTTTTACATCTTTCAGGTGTTCTGGTACAAGTTCATCATTTCCCTGGGTCATGCTGCGGAAAATCTTTAAAGGCCATCAACCAAAAGCAAGGGATGGCTTTTGTTTGCCCCTTCCTTTCAGGCTCTCTTTCCATCTCCTCCCAAGCTCCTTCTGGAACAGGTACTTGCCACTGACATTCACCTTCTGTGGGCTCATGAATTGCATTGATGATGTCAGCTCTCTTATCAAACAGAGGTTGGTAGAAGACTTTTGGTCGAAACCATAAAGGTCTTCATATAATTGGGATTCCACTTGTGCAAATTGTGCCTGGAGGTTTTTGAGAGCTTTGACCCTCTGCTTAACCGCTAGAGGCCAGTGCTGAGTGTGGCCTGCCTTTGAGCCCGATGCCCCAACAGGGGCCACAAGGGCCTCAGGAATGGACTGCCTCCTGCGGGTTTCAGTCTCCTCGGTTCATAGGCCCCTCCAGTGCACACAGTACATCTGCATAAGTCAGGGAATTGCCCTCCTGGGCCTTGGGCTTCTCAGGTTCCTCTACCTTCTAGCATGCTGTCCCATCTGCAAGTTCCTCGGGCATTTAGGGGGCAGTTCCCTCTATCAGGTACTTACTTACCCCTCCCACCCTAGTTCTCTGCTCCCTCTGCCGGACCCTTGCCCTACTGAGGTATGGGTCCCTCTCCCGGATCCTCAAGCTCTTGAGAGCCACACTTGACCATTATGCGGTCTGAATGAGAGTGAACCAAGACGTGGTTATTATAATGATACTGCATAGAAGGGAATGAACCAGATCCTGGAACAGGGATCAAAACCCTGCCACGGGTAACTCATGGGCCCCTACGATGCTTTCTGTGCCCTCCTCCTGTACCTCATCATCATGGTCTTTCTCCTCGTATTCATCTTTCTCCATGCCGTCATAGTCCAGCTCCTCTTCCTCCTCCTCCTCTTCACCCTCCTCCAGGTCCTCCTCTTGCTCTGCTGAGGGGATGTGCCTGTTCTCCTGGATTGTGGGCTGAGTGGCCTGCTGCCTAGCACCCTCCTCCAGAACAGCTCTGGCGACTGCCTGTGAAGCCAGAAAGGCAGCAGTCTCTGCGACCCCATCTGGCCCTTCGGCAAGGGGAATCACAGGGATGCCAATGAGTCCAGGATCACGGTCCTCTCCACCATCAACTACATTCTGGCTACTATGAGCTGGGTCTTGCTCCTGCGTGGTTGACATGGCGGGAAGAACCCACTTGTCCCTGCTTGGACCCAAATTGTGATCAAGTGCAGAAAGGACTGTGGTGAAGATGGCGGCCACCAACCGTGACTGCCACTGACTGGACGCCGTTGGCAGCAGGGGCTACAGGGAGGTGGTGAGGTGACAGAGAAGTCGGTTGAGCAGGTAACAGAAGTATAAAAAGGTGCCTGAGGGGGCTCCGCGACAGGTAGAGCTCACAGAGACTGGGGCCAAGGTGGCGGCGGACAAGTTATGAAAGAATCAGAGGGGCGGGTGATGGGAGCTGAACCTTGAAGGGTCAACAAAGGAGTGCTTTCGTCATCAGCGAGCCCTAAGCTCATTTGCTGAGAAGTGAGGATTGACATACCTGGTGTCCAGTGAGTGATCAAGATCCCTAGGTTCTGGGTTACTCGGAATCTCCTTTGTCTTTGAGACGTTAAAGCCCTTGTTTGGCCTTTAGGCCCACACAAGTCCACAAGTCCTGTTAATTTCATAATTGTCAGCAAAACTGTAGTATTCCAATATGACTGCACTCTGTAGCACAAGAACTGTAATCCCCTCTCCCCATTTCATCAAAGGCCAGCTCATGTCAGTAGGGACAGAGTCATTAAAAACTGTATAGCTCAGATCTCAGCAGTGGCAATAACTTCCAAGAAGAGAGAGAGAGAAAAGATTTTAGACTTCCTAACATTATTAAAATTCCTTAATAATAAAGAACATATAAAGTTAAAATGGCATCAGTCAGGACAAAGGATTGCAGAAATGTTAGAAACAGGAGCTGGAAGTTTAATAAATGCTGCCAAAAACACACCAAGCCTCTAAAGAATGAATACAGAAAAGAAAATGCTTATTTAAGGCAACCATAAAAGACTTTAAAAGGGCAAGCTTTAAATGATCTGAGTAAACTAAGGCTTTCTGCTGCATTCAGACCCACTAAACCAAGAAACCATGTGTAAAAAGCAAATTTTTAAAAAGATAGGTCACTTTTTTGTATTTATTCTGAAAATTAAAGCATTTTGTGACTGAAAAATAGAGAGCCATAGGAAATGAATATGAAATATCACATACCAGAAAAATAATACTGATAAATCCCTTTCATTATTTCAACCAAATTTCAATGAATTAAAAAAAAACTAATGTATTTTTTTTGTTGAAGTAATATTAGTTCATAACATTATATAAGTTTAAAGTGTATGACATGGAATTTCCACTTCTGAATACACAGTAACATGCTCAGCACCAAAAATTTACCTTCCATTTATCACCATATTGAAACAGAGCAGGAGCCAATCAGGCCTTCCCAGGCCAGAACTCCCCACACTCCCCACCGCCCCCTCACCGTACACACGTGCGCACACACACACCCATGTCCTCTGCCTGCTTTTTGTCTATAGAAATCCTTTAGTCAAAGAATAAATTTAATCAGAGAAGTGAGAAAACGTGGAAGTAAAGGAAAGCAGTCAAGCCAGACTGAGTAATAATAGTCAATAAACAAAGTCAAGGACCTTTATTCCTCTTCAAAATCTATAGATAATATCCTGAGACATCTCCTTTGAACTGTTTTGTAGATACTGAATCCCCCACCAGGTGAAAGGAGTTAACTGCATGATGTCCAGACTGTAGCCATGACATAAGCTGCCACAATTCTGAGAACTGGCCTCAAGAAAATGGGACAAACCAACTCTGGAACTGAAGATTAACTGTACTTAGAACAACCAAGATTATATTGATAGACCACTGCATGATCAATTTCAAGATGACTGTCAGAGCCGACTGGGCTATTTCTACATGTCCCCCTCCCTCTCACTATACACCTTGAAACTCCCTCTTAAAAGCTACTGCCTACAGATTGTCAGGGGGGAGTTGGCCTTTGGACATGAGTCTGCCTTCTCCCCCAGCTGCAGACTGGAATAAAGCAAACTTCCTTTCCACCAACCTTACCTCTTGAGTATTGGCTTTCGAGAAGTGAGCAGCAAACCTGAGTTTTGGTAACAGTGTAGTTGATCCTCTTTACCCATTTTCTCCTCCCCCTCAGTGGTTACCCTCTGGTGACCACTAGTCTGCTCTCTGTATCTAGGTGTTTGCTTTTGGTTTGTTTCTTTATTTATTATGTTTGTTTGTTTGGTTTTTAAAATCCAGTAATGAGTGAAACTGTATGACACATGTCTTTCTCTTTTTAATGGCTAGTGTATATATATATATATATATATATATTTATATATATACACACACACACACACAGTATACACACACACACACACACACACTGCATCTTTATCCATTCATCTATTGATTGTCACCACTAAGGTTGTTTCCATATCTTTGCTATTGTAAATAATGTTGCCATGAACAAAGGGCTACATATATCTTTTCAAATTAGTGTTTTCATATTTTTTTGTATGAATACTCAGAAGAGGGATAACTGGATCATATGGTAGTTAATTTTGTCTCTGGTCTCACCTCAAGAAGGGAGCATGGCATTGTCAAAAAAAGTTGATTTAAATTTGAAGGGAATGTAGCAAGGTAACTAACCAGACACAGAGAAAATCAATGTCCCAGAGCACCTAATTGGCTTGCCAAAGGTCATGAAAATTAGTGGCAGAGTCAAGTCTCCACCCAAGGTTTCCTGATGTCTAATTGGCATTAAAAGAAGAGATTACTTCTTTTCTATCCAGCTTGGGGGGCAACATGACATCTGAAAGTTAATTAGCCACAGAGAAGGTCAATGGCCCCAAGTAAGGGAATCGGAAGACCAGACTAAGCTGTCTCCACCACTATTCCTCCACCTTTGACCAGAAGCATTGACAGGGACTGAGAAATAAGTGCCACAATCCCCCAAAATGAGAAGCTCAAAGTCTTTTCTGGGAGAAAAGGCCAAATGTGAAGTGGATCTATAACTAAACTATCATTACATGTAACACATTTACTGCCATCTATGTAGTAACTTGCCCCCAAAAGATGGCCTTTTCATCATAGGGAACTGGAATGCAAAAGAAGAAAGTCAAGAGATACCTGGAGTAACAGGCAAATTTACCCTTGGAGTACAAAATGAAGCAGGGCAAAGGCTAACAGAGTTTTGCCAAGAGAACACACTGGTCATAGCAAACACCCTCTTCAAACAACACAAGAGAAGACTCTACACATGGATATCACCAGATGGTCCATACTGAAATTAGACTGATTATATTCTTTGCAACCAAAGACCGAGAAGCTCTATACAGTCAGGGAAGAAAAAAAAAAAAAAAAACAAACCCAGGAGCTGATTGTGGCTCAGATCATGAACCCCTTATTGTAAAATTCAGACTTAAATTGAAGAAAGTAGAGGAAACCACTAGGCCATTCAGGTATGACCTAAATCAAATCCCTAATGATTAAACCATGGAAGTGACAAATAGATTCAAGGGATTAGATCTGATAGAGTGCCTGAAGAACTATGGATGGAGGTTTATGACATTGTACACAGGCAGTGATCAACACTATCCCCAAGAAAAAGAAAGGCAAAAAGGCAAACTGGTTGTCTGAGGAGGCCTTAGAAAGAGTTGAGAAAAGAAGAGAAGCTAAACAAAAGGAAAGATATACCCATTTGAATGTTGAGCTCCAAAAAATAGCAAGGAGAGATAAGAAAGACTTCCTCAGTGATCAATGCGAAGAAATAGAGGAAAGCAATAGAGTGGGAAAGACTAGAGATCTCTTCAAGAAAATTAGAGATACCAAGGGAACATTTCATGCAAAGATGGGCACAATGAAGGACAGAAATGGTATGGACCTAACAGAAACAGACAATATTAAGAATAGGTGGCAAGAATACACAGAAGAACTATACAAAAAAGATCTTCATGACCCAGATAACCACGATGGTGTGATCACTCACTTACAGCCAGACATCCTGGAATGTGAAGTCAAGTGGGCCTTAGGAAGCATCACTATGAACAAAGCTAGTGGAGGTGATGGAATTCCAGTTGAGCTATTTCAAATCCTGAAAGATGATGCTGTGAAATTGCTGTACTCAACATGCCAGCAAATTTGGAAAACTCAGCAGTGGCCACAGGACTGGAAAAGGCCAGTTTTCAGTCCAATTCCAAAGAAAGGCAATGCCAAAGAATGTTCAAACTACCGCACGATTGTACTCATCTCACATGCTAGCAACGTAATGCTCAAAATTCTCCAAGCCAGGTTTCAACAGTACATGAACTGTGAACTTCCAGATGTTCAAGCTGGTTTTAGAAAAGCCAGAGGAACCAGAGATCAAATTGCCAACAGCTGTTGTATCATCGAAAAAGCAAGAGGGGTCCAGAAAAACACCTACTTCTGCTTTATTGACTATGCCAAAGCCTTTGACTGTGTGGATCACAGCAAACTGTGGAAAAATTCTTCAAGAGATGGGAATACCATTTGCCCCCTGACAAATATGTATGCAGGTCAGGTACTACACTTGATCTTAGCCAAAAGGCCGAGAAGCGATGTATGCAGGTCAGGAAGGAACAGTTAGAACCAGACATGGAACAGAGGACTGGTTCCAAATTGGGAAAAGAGTATGACAAGGCTGTATATATACATATATTATATATATGCAATATATATATAACATTATATATTATATATCTATCATTACATATACATGTAATGATAAGCATCTCTCCCTGCTTATTTAACTTCTATGTAGAATACATCATGCAAAATGCCAGGCTGGATGAAGCACAAGCTTCAAGATTGCAGGGAGAGATATCAATAACATCAGAAACACAGATGGCATCACCCTTGTGGCAGAAAGTGAAGAAGAACTAAAGAGCCTCATGATGAAAGTGAAAGAGGAGAGTGAAAACCTGGCTTAAAACTCAGCCTTCAAAAACGAAGATCATGGCATCTGGTCTCATCACTTCATGGCAAATAGATGGGGAAACAATGGAAACAGTGAGATACTATTTTGGGGGTCTCCAAAATCACTGCAGATGGTGACTCAAGCCATGAAATTAAGATGCTTGATCCTTGGAAGAAAAGCTATGACCAACCTAGACAGCATATTAAAAAGCAGAGACATTACTTTGCTGACAAAGGTCCATCTAGTCAAAGCTATGGTTTTTCCAGTAGTTATGTATGGGTGTGAGAGTTGGACTATAAAGAAAGCTGACTAATAAAAATAAATGAAAAAAAAATAAATAAAAGCTGAGCCCTGAGGAAACGATGCTTTTGAACTCTGCTGTTGGAGAAGACTCTTGACAGTCCCTTGGACTGAAAGGAGATCCAACCAGTACATCCTAAAGGAAATCAGTCCTGAATATTCATTGGAAGGACTGATGCTGAAGCTGAAACTCCAATACTTTGGCCACCTGATGTGAAGAACTAACTCATTCAAAAAGACCCTGATGCTGGGAAAGATTGAAGGCGAGAGGAGAAGGGGATGACAGAGGATGCGATGGTTGGATGACATCACTGACTCGATGGACCTGAGTTAGAGTAAGTTCAGGGAGTCAGTGATGGACAGTGAAGCCTGGGGTGCTGCAGTCCATGGGGTTGCAAAGAGTCAGACATGACTGAGCGACTGAACTGAACGGAACTGAACAAACTATGTAGCTGAAAGCGTCCGAAGAGGACACATTGGGTGGGCTTTTCTCAAGAAAGGAAGAGGAAGGACGTAAGGTATACACCAAAAGAAAGGCATCAGACACCTGACTTGAAAGGACAGTTTTCACTTTGCCCCTTCAAAATGCTCTTGTCCTCTCAGAGTGTCCTTGACTTTTTCTCTCAGGAAGAAGAGAAATACAATGGAATTTGACTCACACTATTGTAAAAACTGGTAAAACAATTTTGATTCAGCCATTATTGTTACATCTGGTGCTGATTCTCAACTCACAGGACACAAGGCCAGGAAGGAAGAATGAATATGAACTCAAGAAATATAGGGAAAAATTGAAACACACACAAAAAATGGAACCTGCATCTTCCTTTCTTTCATTGGACCCTATGTCAGGATTTGTCTATTATCAACCCTAAAAATTTGCTGGAGAGATGTAACTCTTGTTATAAAGTCCCTCTTGAACTTGGCCCAGAAATTAGAGAAGCTAGAGGAATATGACCCTGAATGCTCGAGCTGTGAGCCTGGCCACTGCCATTGTCAACAAGGGGAAGCAGCAGTGTGTGATCTACAACATGGTGCCTGACTACATCATTCTTCCAAGAGTAAAACATGGCTACTGTTTCATCTCAGATTTTCGTTTTATGGTGATCAACCCTAACTTGCAACATGCAAAGTAAATAATTATGGGAAATGCAGTTTGGCTTGGCCAAGTTGACACATTTTAGTGCTTTCACAGTCCAGCCCTTGTCAACTTGGCATCCGTACACACTTCAACTAAAGAAAAGAGCAAAGCCATGCTTCAGCCTATCATGATGCAACTCTCCCATGTAAAAAATCAGAACATGCTAACTCCCTTCATAAAAGAAGCTACAATTCCCTTCATCCATCTTGGGTGAGATGCTCATTTTTCTTCTCAGACCACTTTGAAGTCTGGTAACTTGTACACTGAAATAAAAATTAACCATTATTAGCACATGATATATATTAATAAATAGGAAAGAATAAGGGAAAAGGAAGGTGGAAGAAAAATAGCTAATAAAAGACAGATATATTGGTATCAAAATAAGCAAAAATACTCATGACTATTACAGCCCTGGAGTTTTCTGGGAAACTGGAAAACTCTGGTGGTCATAACTGGTGTTTTCACCAATCTTCTTCTACTACCCATTTCATATTCTCATTGCTGTAAGCAAGTCCCTTAGCTGGGTTGATTTCCTTGCCTGGTGGAATGACCTAATTTTTCCTTTCTAGAGGGTCTGGACTATTAGCAGTTCTGTTTGTATAGACTGTTATAGTTTTCCATTGATTTTGTTCACAGGACATAGGAATGTTACTGAACCACACTTGGATCTGCTTGCCTGTATGCAATAAAGCCAATTTACTGACACCAGGTTGTGGTGAAGGACAGTGCAGCATTTATTGCTGAGCACCAAATAAGGAGTCCAGGTAGCTAGTGCTCAAAAGGTACAAAATCCCCAATGGCTTTCAAGGAAAGGTTTTTAAAGACAGGGTGAAGGAGTGGGGTGGTGGGTTGTTGGGTATGTGATCAGCTTGTGGGCATTCTTCTGATTGATCTCTACTGAGATAATTGGGAGTGCACATCATCAATCTTCTGATTCCAACCATTCTGAGGTCTATGTGCTTGTGGGCAGTGGCAGTTAACTTCTTCCACCTGGTTGTGATGGGGTTTCAGTATCTGTAAAACAGCTCAAAGGACTTGGCTCAGAATATTATCTATAGCCCTTGAAGAGGAACTAAATGTCCTTCACTTCATTTAATGGTTGAAGTACTATTATTTTGTCTTGCTTGACTGGAACTCAGGGAAGGCATAGGAGGCCTTCTCTACAGATAAGAGATTAGCAAAGGACCTGGGGATGTCTTCCTAGGAAGGCCCCATAAGGCCCTGCTCAGGTATAGCAGTACTGAGAGGCATCCCCGGGAAACTCCTGCATTACAAATCCCCATTTTGTGTAGCAATGCCATTTCCTCTTGATGGTCAGGATCTACCACCTCAACCAGTGCTCAAACCCTTCTTTTCTCCTATTCATTCAGTGGCACCAAGGTAGCCAGATGGCAATCTCAACTACAAGTTCAGTGGAACCATTGTTGTATCCCCTCAGTGGAAGTGTTCATTCATTTGAACCAGGAGAGCCTAGTTCATAGGGACAAGATGCAAGAATTATGCCAGTGAATTAGTAGGGGAGTAATGAGAGGATTCACACTCATTTTCACTCCTTGATTCCCCAACCTGTGAATCCAGACTATGGGAGAAACTGCATCACATTTTGGATGCTGATTCAGAGCATATACCATATCACAAAGGACACTGTCCTACTCTACAAAGTGTTGTCATCTAGCTGGTTCTGAAACTGAGTCATCAAAAGGCCTTTTCACTTGCTATTAGACCAGCTATTTCAAAGTGATGAGAAATATGGTTAAGACCACTGAGTTTCATGAGTATCAGCCTATCACCATATTTAGTTTGGTTTGAAATTAGTTTTTTGGTCAGAAACAAAAAATCAGACATGACTGAACTGAACTGAACTGAATCGATGTTATGTAGGATATCATGATGGTAGCTATGGCAGTCTATGTCCACAGATGATAGTTTTGGCAAAAGCACTGTGGACAAGGAAGACAAAGCCACATAAAGTCAATGTCTATTCCTGTGAGGACAAAACAATACCCTTTCTATAATGTATGTGGTCCAATGTAAACAAGGTAAAACCAAATAACTTGCTAGTTAACCTGAGGTGCAACGCCTTATTTGAATCTCAGTGTTGGTATCTGCTGTACTTGTGGTCACATTGAACTTGAATAGAGGTCCATGTTTCTGAGCCCATGCATAAACTTTATATTATTTGATATAGCCACTTTCTTCATGATCTCATCTGGCAAGGACAGGAATATCTGGGAAAAGTGACTGATTGACATCCACAGTTTGCATCATCTTATCCTCCTAATTATTAAATTTACATTCTGCTAATATTGCTCTTTGGTAAGGATTCATATGGGACAGAAATATCATCATGCTCCATGATCCTTTGCAGAGAGTTACATACATACCCCTTCCTCAGACCTCCTTATTACCTGTTTTGCATTCATGTCCTTACCATGTTCCCAGGCAAAACATTAACCATTGTCCATTAATTAGGGTAGATGTATATTTCTTTTCATGTTTCATTTCAGGGAAAGTAAGCAATTGGGTACAGTGCTTGAAGTCTTGGCTCCTGAGATTTCCCTTCTTCACTATCCTTTTAACAGCAACTTCTTTTCTGATCTTGAACTCTAGAACAAACTGATGCTTGACCATGGGTCACCAAACACTCATGTAATCAGAAATAACCCTGATGAATTGAGTGTTGCTTAACCCATTAAACCATAAAGTTGGAGGTGAACAATAGCATTTTATCAAGAAATGATAGTGGTATAGCTGGGAAGTGGAAGATTTGCCTTGAGCAAGTCCTGAAGGGGCAAGCAATTTACACAAATATGGTAAAAATGGGAAGCATATCCCCAGTTTCTGACACAGAACTCCTAAAGCCCTAGGAATTTTCTGAGTCATAGTGGTGATAGAAACTTCTTTTGTTATTCATAGCAAGCCACTTTAAACCACACCTGAGTTTATGCTAATGAGATGACTCTTGGCTAGACCCTAGATAGCTTCAGGATTGGGGCTGGTCACCAGAAACACCAAACCATTATTAGAGGTTTGGAACTTTCAGGCTCATGTACTAATCTCTAGGGAGGGGAGAGGGGTTGGAGATTGATTTTAATCACCAATGGCCAATGACTTTATCAATGGTGTCCACATAATTAAATCTCCATGTGTGCATGCGTGCCAAGTCACCTCAGTCATGTCCTACTCTTTGCAATCCTATGGACTGTAACCTGCCAGGTTCCTCTGTCCATGGGATTCTCCAGACAAGAATACTGGAGTAGGTTGTCATGCCCTCTTCCAGGTGATCTTCTCGACTCAGGGATCAAATCCACTTCTCTTATGTCTCCATGAAAAATCCCTAAATGACAGAATATGGGAAGCCTCTAGGTTTCCCAGCATCAAAATACTGGGAAGGGCATAGAAGCTCCATTAAACTACTCCATATGTTAGCTTATGCATTTCTTCTACTTCACTATTCCTGAGTTGCATCATTTATAGTAAACCAGTAAATGTTCAAATGCTATCTTGATTTCCCACCTATTTGGTTCTTCAGAAAAATGTAAGACGATATGGAAGGCCCTTGCAATGTCTACTACATAGATCAAAGTGTCAATGCTATAAAAGAAGGATACATAACTGAAGGAAGATGGTAGATAGCATGATCAGACATATGGCATAAGGGCCTTTGGGGAAGGGGCAGAATTGGTGTGTTGATGGCCTAGACTACTCACTTGAGATGTGTAATCCAAGCTGGCATTATTTGTTCCATCTTGTCAGCTGCTTGAGCCTATCCTTTAAATTTTCTAATTAAGTCGGTGGTTTGTGGGTGATATGAAGCATGAGATTGCTTTACATACCCCATGATTGGGTCCACTGATGTGTACTTGGGTCACAAATCTGAAGCCATTATTAGATGGATAGTGTTCAGGAAACCTGAACAGGAAACTAATGTGGTTTTGTAGGTCTAGGATAATGTGGCCAAGTCAGTGAAATATCTATAAATGGCTAGGCCAAACCCCAGAGAAAGTCTCTGCAGCAGTCAGGAGGATCCAGTGAACCTCTCCAGATGTGACCAGAGGCTCAATGTGATTAACCTGCTAAGGATGTCCTGGCCCATGGCTTGGAGAATCTGTCCTTAGGCAATGCTTTTAGTGTTGGCTAGGCTTTGGCAGGTGCAACAGCTTTTCTGTGCTGTTTCAGCATTTTCAAATGGCAGTGGCATCCAGGAGGCAAGCTATCGTAAATCTACCTGCTTTAGGGTAGAAGACACTTCATTCTCAGGATTTAGCTAACAAGTATAGTCTGCTAGTTGATTATGCTTTCCCTCACCATTATTAGAGGCCTTTCTAGTGAGCATCTGTATGGGTAACACAAAGTTTATTAGAAGCAGAACTAATTTTTATTTAAATGTTTCTACCCCACAAGAAGCCTTATTTTATATACCAGTCTGAGGCTTGATAGTGGCCTGATCAAATTTCTACACCATTATCTATAACCTGAGTCACATAAATTTATGGTTTTCCATATGTCCCACTAAAATGACGCTAACTGTAGCAATTCCTATCAGGGCATGAGGGCAAAAGCTAGCAGAGATGCACATAGACAATAGGTCAATACCAATAACACATTCATTTATGGGTACCATAAAAACAGATTTGTAGAAGCTTTAAGGGATCCTGTCATTGTCAAACTTAAGCAAGGGTCTTAATGATGGTGGCTTTAGGCTCCAAATCAGAGGGTATTATCTACTTTTCCCTCGCCTTGGTGCCTGTAATTGTGTGGAGAACAGTCATCTCTGAAATGATACTTAGAAAGCCAAAGAGTTTAATTTTTCACCTCTCTACTAAATTTTAACTTTTGCGTAGGAATTCTAATCCCCCTGGTAACAGAGGGCCATTGGCTTGACCCGAGTGTTATTTGTATTTGAAAGCTGAGAGGTCAGATTCTGGTTCAAGATAGCTATACAGGAAGATTCTGAACTTATCCTCTCACATGGACACAATGAGTCTGTAGCTACATATGGGACAATTTCCTCTGGGAAAAAACCTAAAGGCTGACTAAGTAATGACTATACATCAAGCAAGCAAGAAAGAAACCACATAAAAGTGGGTAGAAGAGACTGGGATACAATCTTGCCGTAAAAGTCACCCCTCACATATGTGCAAACATGGTGACCCATAACTGGCATGGGACTCAAAACCTGGAGCTTCTCCCTGAGTGGCAAATGATTTGAACACCACATTGGGCACCCAAACTTTTAAGATGTGCACCTAAGTGGTGAACCCCAAAACATCCAGCTTTAAAAACCAACAGAGATATGATGGAGCTAGAGACTCATATCCATGAGACCTACAAGACTGTAGCAATGTGATAAATGGATCTAAAAGGGCTTAAGTGCTTGTACTCACTACCCTAGGGCTTAGCTCAGAGGTAGGCAGTTGCATTCAGAGGCTAAGTGAAAGAGGTTTGTGTGTACTGAAGTATTGGCCTGAGGGTCAGGTATCTTATTTAACTCACATATCTAAGAGTCTGCTGGAATACTCACTGGAAACAAGGACTGTAGGGAGCCATCTTTGTACTCTCCCTCTGCCTTACAGAGGAGCCTGATGGGCTACAGTTCACAGGGTCACAAAGAGCTGGACACGACTGAGTGACTAATACTTTCACTTTCTGCCTTACCTTAGACAGCAGGTACCATTTTTTAAATTTTTTTCTATTTCTGGTGGGAACCATCGTTATGCTTCCTCTCTGCCTCATTACAACTGGTGGACAACAGTTTCACACTCTCCCTCTGCCATGTTCTAGAGCACCAGTAACTCAGGAATGGAGTTTTACACAGATTTGCTGTCCTGATTTTTGCAGCTAGAGTATGCCCCTTTATTTCCTGGTTCTTGAGGCCAAGAGAAATTGTGTTCATGGGTACCATGGGACTGTATCAATCAGAGAGACAGTTTTTAGTTTTTAGCAGTCTACCTCCCATAAGGCTTTGCACAGACAGTAGCTGAAACATACCCTGGTATTTGAAACAGGCTTATTTGCTTATCCAGGAACTTTGGTCTCAGGGGAAAACTTCTGGTTTAACACACATTTAGTGCCCTAAGAAGTAATTTCAGGGAACAGAGGCCAGTGGAAACAATCTTTTCACTCTCCCTCTGCCTCGTTACAGCTCACTGATATCTCCCAGGAAGGATCTTATATTGTTGCCTGGTGCCCAGATTCTTGCAACTGCCATGAGGGAACACCTGAACACAGCTGGGCTCTGGGTCCCACAGGATTTTAACCAACAGAAAAATAGTCCTTAGATAGTTAGCATCTCCAGGGCACAACAAGAAGCAGCAGAGCCAGGAGCTCAGTCTCTGTGAAAGAAGCCTGTTAGCTAATTATCACAGATGCAGACTGAGGGGCAAGCTCCTAACTAAGTACATATCTGAGGCATGACTGTAATCCTTTGCACAGATCTCAAAGAATGGGTGCTATCTTTACACTCTCCCTCTGCCATGCTCAGGAGCAACACTATCTCCCAGAGGGGCACTCTTATGCATGTCTGGGGTCCTGGTTTTTGTGGCCTGGGAAAATTGTGTTCCTGGGTCCCATGGGAGAGTGGCAATCAGAGAGACATTTCTTTACAAGCTAGTCCCCCAAAAAACTGCAGAAACAATGGACTGAAATGCACCTCCAGTCTTTCTGTGAAAGAAGCTTCCTTGCTTGTTCTGGAGCACTGGCCTGAGATGTAAGCTTCAGTTTTGACTCATACCTAGGAGTTTATGGAGCTTCTCTCAGGGAATGTAGGACAGTGGATGCCATCTTTGTGTTCTCCCTCTGCCTTGCTAAAGCTTGCCAGTATCTCCCAGAAAAGAGCTTATACTTATCTGGAGACCCAATTTCTGAGACTGCTGCCCAGGGGACCCCTCAAAATTGCCTGGCTTTGGTGGCCAGAAGACTGTATTTATTTGCATACTTTAAATTTTGCTGCCTGAGGGTCTAGATTCCAATCAGCCTGAATCTAGGTCCCAAAAGAGATCCTACCTATTGGGACACTGACAGGTCTCAGTACAGCCTCAACTATTTGGAGCTATTAAAATTATAATAGTTTGCTTGGACAATCACAAATGTTTGAGAGAGAACCAAGATCTAGGGAAGGGTTGAATGACAAGATTCATCCCCTACCTAAGGCCACTACTCAAGGCTGAGAAAGGTACCTGGTTCATCTAATGAATAGAAGTCAACACAGAGGATCAAGCAAAATGAAGAAACAGAAGAATGTGTTCCTAATTTTTAAAAAAAGATAAAGACTCAGAAAAAATCTTAATGAAATAAAGATAAGTAATTTAAACCTGATAAAGAGTTGAAAGTAATGGTAAAGAAAATGTAAAGATGTTCATCAAAGTCAGGAGGATGGATGAACAGAGTGTGAACTTCAACAAAGAAATGGAAATATAAGAACTACCAAATAGAAGAAGAAATCAAAGAAAAAAATTACTAATACCTTGACACAAACAAAATTGGAAATGCAATGAATTGAAATGAAATTTAGGGGATGCAGCAAAACCAGTTCTAAGAGAGAAGAAATAAATGCCTACTTCAAGAAACAATAAAATGTCAAATAAACAACCTAACTTAATTTTTTAATTGGAGGATAGTTGCTTTACAATGTTGTGTTAGTTTCTGCTGTACAGCAAAGTGGATAAGTTATACTGTTGATGGACATTTAGGTTGTTTCCATGTTCTGGCTAACAACCTAACATTAAACTTAAAGGAACTACAAATAAAGAATAAATATACCCAAAGTTAGTAGAAGGAGAAGAGTTACAAAAATCAAGCAAAAATAAATGAAATAGAGACTAAAAGAAAATAGAGAAGATCAATGAAAATAAGAGTTGGTTCTTTGGAAAAATAAACAAAATTGACAAACCCCTAGCTAGATTCACCAAGAAAAGAAGAGAAAAAAGCTCAGGTAAATAAAATCAGAAAGGAAAGAGGGGATATTACAATTGCTACTACAGAAATACAAAAGATCATATGGTCTTACTATACATCAACAAATCTAAAAGCCTAGAAGATATGGATAAATTCCTAGAAACATACAACCACCAAAGATTGAAATAGAAAATCTGGACATATTGCTAGTAAAGGGATTGAATTAGTAATAATAATAATAATGATGATGATAATAATAATAATAAAAACACTTCTCAACAAATAAAACTCCAGGTTGCACTGATAAATTCTTCCAAACATTAAAAAAACAGAATTAATAATAATTTTTCCCAAACTCCTAAAATATAGAAGAGGAGGGAATTCTTCCAAACTCATTTCAGAAGGTCAGCATTACTCTGATATAACTACACAAGGACATTAAAAGTAAAGAAAATTATAGGCTGAAATCTCTGATGAACATAGAGGTAAAAGTCCTCAATAAAATATTAGCAAACCAAATTCAACAATAAAGACATTAAAAAGATAACATACCATTATCAAGTGGGATTTATTCCAGGGATGCAAGGGTGGTTCAACATCTGAAAATCAATCAATGCAATATATCACATTAACAAAGTGAATGATAAAAATTACCTCAATAGATGATCATCTCAATAGATGCAGAAATCATTTGACAAAATTAACACCATTTATGGCAAAAAAAAATCTCAACAAATAGAGTATAGAGGGAATGTACCTCAACATAATAAAGGGCATATGACAATCCCACAGCTAATATCATACTCAATGATAAAGAGCTGAAAACTTTTCCTCCAAGAGCAAATATAAGACAAGGATACTCACTTTCACCACTTTTATTCAACATAGTATTATAAGTCCTAGGTAGAGCAATTAAGCAAGAAAAAGAAATAAAAGACATCCAAATTGGAAAGGAGGAATGAAAACCCTCACTATTTGCACATGACAAGATGTTATATATATATATATATATATATATATATAAAAAACAAAAGACTCCATTAAGAAATTGTTAGAACTAATACAAGAATTTAGTAAATTTGCAGGATACAGAATTAATATACAAAAATATGTTGTGCTTCTATTTACTAATGACAAGTTATCAGAAAGAGAAATTAACAGAAAATCCATTTACACTTGCACCAAAAAGAATAAAATACCTAGGAATAAATTTAACTAAAAAGATGAAAGACCTGTATAATGAAAACTACAAGATATTGATCAAATAAACTGTAGAAGACACAAATAAATGAAAAACTATACCATGCACATGGATTAGAAAAATTAATATTGTTAATATGTCCATACTACCCAAAATAATCTACCAAAATTCCAATGGCATTTTTCATAGAAATAGAACAAACAATCCTAAAATGTGTAAAGAAGTGTAAAAGACTTCAAACAGCCAAAGCAATCTTAAGAAAGAAGAAGCAAGGTGAAGGCATCATGCTCCCAGATTTCAAAGTATATTATAAGGCTGTATAAATCAAAACTGCATGGTACTGACACAAAAACAGACACATAGATCACTAGGATAGTATACAGCACTCAGAAATAAACCCACACATAAATGGTCAATTAATCTACAACAAAGGAGCCAAGACTACACAATAGGGAAAAGACAATCATTTAAATAAATAGTATTGGGAAAACTGTATGGTTACATGCCAAAAGAATGAAACCAGGTGATTATCTTACACCATACAAAAATATTAACTCAAATCATATTAAAGTCTTAAACTTAAGATGGGCGACCATAAACTTGAAGAAACATAGATGGCAAACTACTTCATATAGATCTTGGTAATAATGTTTTGAATCCAACATAAAAAGAAAATGCAAAAAAAAAGGAAACAAACAAAGCCAAGTGAGACTATGTAAAATTAAAAAGCTTCTGCACAGCAAAGGAAGCCATTCACAAAGTGAAAAGACAACCTAATGAATGAGAGAAAATATTTGCAAATCATATATTCAAGGGTTAATATCTAAAATATTGATATATAAATAACTCTTGCAACTCAAGAACAAAACATTGTGATTAAAAAATGGGCAGAAGGTCTGAATAGATATTTTTCCAAAGAAGACATACAGGTAGTCAACATGTACATGAAAAAGTGCTCAGCATCACTAATCATCAGAGAAATACAAATCAAAATCATAACAAGATGCCACCTCACACACACTGGTAGAACGACTATTATCAAAAAGAAAACAACATGTTTGTGAGTACATAGAGAAAAGGGAATGCTTGTGACTTGTTGCTGGGAGTAAAATTGTTATAGCCACTATGTAAAATAGTATAAAGTTTCCTCAAAATTAAAAATGAAACTACAATGTTATCTAGCAATTCCACTTCTGGGTATTTATTTGAAGAAAACAAAAACACTAATTCAAAAAGATACATGTGGCCGTGTTCACAGCAGCTCTATTCACAATATACATTAGCCCCAGTATGGAAAAATCTACATGTTCATTAATGAATGAATGGACAAAAAATATGGCATATGTAGTATAACTCAGCCATAGGAAAGAATGAAATCTTGCATTTGATGAAAACAGATGATCCTTGAGGGTATTAAGCTAAGTGAAAAAAGTCAGATAGAAAAATACAAACAGAATGACCATCATCAAAAAGTCTATAAACAATAAATCCTGGAGAGGGTATGGAGAAAAGGGTATCCGCCTACACTGTTGGTGGGAATGTAAATTGGTATAGTCACTATGTATAGCAGTATGGAGCTTCCTTTAAAAATACCACATGACCCAGCAATCCCACTCGTGGGCATATATCTGAAGAAGACCATAATTCGAAAAGATACATGCACCCTAATGTTAATTGCACCACTGTTTACAGTAAGCAAGTCATGGAAGCAACCTAAATGTCCATCGACAGAGGGGTGGATAAAGAACATGTGGTACATGTATACAATGGAATATTATGCAGTTATAAAAAGAATGAAATAATACCATTTGCAGCAACATGGTGGACCTAGAGATTATCATGCTAAGTGAAGTCAGTTAGAGAAAAAAAAGTATCATATGATATCACCTGTATGTGGAATAAGAAAAAAACAAAGCAGAAACAGAATCACAGACTTAGAAAACAAATTTATGGTTACCAAAGAGGAAAGGTGGGGAGGAAAGATAAGTTAGGAGTTTGAGATTAACATATACACACTACTATATATGAAATAGAAAACCAACAATGGGTAAAAGGGATCAAAAAATATAAATTTAAGTTTTAAAATATAAAAAATATAAATTTAAGTTTTAAAATAAATAAGTCATGGGGACATACAGCATAAATATAGTCATGGTGACTATAGTTAATACTCTATTTCATATTTTAAAGTTGATAAGAAAGTAAATGCTATCACAAGAAAAAAAAATTGTAACTATCTAAGGTGATAGATGTTAACTAGACATTGTGGTGATCATTTTACAAGGTATATAAACACCAAATCATTATATTTTACACGGGAAACTAATACAATGCTATATACCACTTAGACCTCAATTAAAAGAAAAACTATTTCTTTTGATGATATTAAGCTGCATGAGCTGTTTGTAAACTTTGGAGACTAATCCCTTGTTGGCCACATCATTTACAATTATTTTCTTTTCTTCTATGGGTTGCCTTTTGTTTTGTTTATGGTTTCCTTTGTTATGTAAAAGCTTTTGAGTTTAATCAGGTCCTATTGTTTAGTTTTGCTTTTAATTTCCATTATCCTGGGAGACAGATTGAAAAAGATATTGCTGTGATTTATGTCAGAGAATGTTCTGCCTGTGTTTTCCTCTATGAGTTTTATAGTATCCGGTCTCATATTTAGGTCTTTAATCCATTTGAGGTTATTTTTGTGAATGACGTTAAAGTTCTAATTTCACTTTTTTTTTGCATGTAGCTGTCCAGTTTTCCCAGCACCATTTATTGAAGAGACTGTCTTTCCTCCATTGTATAGCCTTGCCTCTTTTGTCCTAGATTAATTGATCATAGGCATTTGGGTTTATTTCTGGGCTTTCTATCCTGTTCCATTGATCTATATTTTTATTTTTGTGCTAGTACCATACTGTTATAATCATAAGACTGTAGCTTTGTATTACAGCTTGAAGTCAGGGAGCCTGATTCCTCCAACTCTGCTTTTCTTTCTCAAGGTTGTTTTGGCTATTTGGGGTCTTCTGTGTTTCTATACGAATTGTAAATGATTTTTTTTTTTGTTTGTTTAAGTTCTGTGGAAAATGCCATTGGTAACTTGATGGCGATTGCATTAAATCTGCAGATTGCCTGGCATAGTAGAGTGATTTTCACAATATTGATTCTTTGAATCCAAGACCATGGTATATCTTTCCATCTGTTTGTTTTGTTTTGATTTCTTTCATCAGCATCTTATAGTTTTTTGAGTACAGGTCTTTTATTTCCTTAGGTGGGCTTATTCCTAGGTGTGTTATTATTTTCAATGAAAGGGTAAATGGAATTGATTCCTGAATTTCTCTTTCTGATCTTTCATCGTTAGTGTATAGAAATACAATAGATTTCTGTGTATTAATTTGTAACCTACAACTAAACCAAATTCATTGACAAGCTGTAGTGATTTTCTTAGGATTTTTGTAGTGATATTCTCCTTAGGATTTTCATAGTATCATATCATCTGCAAACAGTGACAGTTTTCTGGTTTGGATTCCTTTTATTTTTCTTCTCTGACTGCCACTGTTCAGTTCAGTTCAGTTCAGTTCACTCGCTCAGTCGTGTCTGACTCTTTGTGACCCCATGAACCGCAGCATGCCAGGCCTCCCTGTCCATCACCAACTCCTGGAGTCCACCCAAACCCATTGAGTTGGTGATGCCATCCAACCATTTCATCTTCTGTCGTCCCCTTCTCCTCCTGCCCTCAATCTTTCCCAGCATCAGGGTCTTTTCAAATGAGTCAGCTCTTCTCATGAGGTGGCCAAAGTATTGGAGTTTCATCATCAACATCAGTCCTTCCAATGAACACTCAGGACTGATCTCCTTTAGGATGGACTGGTTGGATCTCCTTGCAGTCCAAGGGACTCTCAAGAGTCTTCTCCAACGCCACAGTTCAAAAGCATCAATTCTTCGGTGCTCAGCTTTCTTCACTGTCCAACTGTCACATCCATACATGACCACTGGAAAAACCATAGCCTTGACCAGATGGACCTTTGTTGGCAAAGTAATGTCTCTGCTTTTTAATATGCTGTCTAGGTTGGTCATAACTTTCCTTCCAAGGAGTAAGCATCTTTTAATTTCATGACTGCAATCACCATCTGCAGTGATTTTGGAGCCCCCAAAAATAAAGTCTGACACTGTTTCTCCACTTATTTGCCATGAAGTGATGGGACCAGATGCCATGATCTTAGTTTTCTGAATGTTGAGCTTTAAGCCAACTTTTTCACTCTCCTCTTTCATTTTCATCGAGAGGCTCTTTAGTTCTTCACTTTCTGCCATAAGGGTGGTGTCATCTGCATATCTGAGGTTATTGCTATTTCTCCTGGCAATCTTGATTCCAGCTTGTGCTTCCTCCAGCCCAGCGTTTCTCATGATGTACTCTGCATATAAGTTAAATAAGCAGGATGACAATATACAGCCTTGACGTACTCCTTTTCCTATTTGGAACCAGTCTGTTGTTCCATGTCCAGTTAGAAGTTCCAAAACTATGTTGAATAAACCACCCAATGGAAAAAAGTGCAGAAGACCTAAATAGCCATTTTTCCAAAGAAGATATACAGATGGCCAAGAGGCACATAAAAAGATGTTCAACATTGCTAACTATTAGAGAAATACAAATCAAAACTTGCAATGAGATATCACCTCACACCAGTCAGAATGGCTATCAAAAAATTCACAAACATTAAATGCTGGAAAGGGTGTGGAGAGAATGGAACCCTCCTACACTATTGGTAGGGATGTAAACTGGTGAAGCCACTCTGGACAAGAGTGTGCAGGTTCCTTAAGAAACTAAAATTAGAGCTATCACATGATCCTGCAATTCTACTCCTAGGCATATATCCAGAGAAAAACACAATCTGAAAAGATACATGCATTATGATGTTCATAGCAGCACTATTTACAAGAGTCAAGACATGGAAGCAATCTAAATGTCCATCAACAGAAGAATGAATAAAGAAGAAGTGGTATATATATATATATATATATATATATATATATATATATATATATATATATACACACAAGGGAATATTACTCAGCCACTGAAAAGAATTAAATGATCATGGACGGACCTAGCCACTGACATAATGAGTGAAGTAAGTCTGACAGAGAAAATATGATAACACTTATTAGAAAAATCTAAAAAATGACATAAACTAACTTATTTACAAAAGGAAACAGACTCACAGACTTTGATAACAAATTTATGATTATCGGGGTGGGAGGCAGGGAGGAGGGATAGTTAGGGTGTTTGGGATTGACATGTTGTTGCTGCTGTTTAGTTCCTAAGTCATGTCCAACTCTTTTGTGACCCCTTGGCCTGCAGCTTGCCAGACTGCTCTGTCCATGGGATTTCCCAGGCAAGAATACTGGAGTGAGTTGTCATTTCCTTCCCCAGGGGATCTTCCTGACCCAGGGATCGAATCCATGTCTCCTGCATTGGCAGGTGGATTCTTTATGACTGAACCACCTGGGAAACCTGGGATGGACATGTACACACTACTGTATTTAAAATGGATAACCAACAAGGACCTACTATGTAGTACCGGGAACACATCTTAATTTTATGTAACAGCCTAAATGGGAACATAATTTAAAAAAGAATAGATACATATATATGGATAGTTGAGTCACTTTTTATGCACCTGAAACTGACACATTGTTAATCAGTGATACTCCAATATAAAAGAATAAGTCTAAAAAAATAGATAAATGCGGTCAAAAAGTATTTGTTTTAAAGAAGAAAAAGAAAAAAATAACTGATAGGTTAGACAAAAAGCTTCTGGACCTTTCCCTCTATTCCCAGACTCACAGAGAGGGGTGGACCTGCATCAGTCACAGCGGCTGACAATATAGAGATCCCAGCAAGGCTACTTCCCTGGATTTGGCCACAAGTTCTCTGAAGCAGGAGAGGGAGAAGGAGCAGAGAGCGGGTGAGGCTACTGACTGGGGTGGACAGCTGCTTCCTGGCTGGGACTCTTAGGGGCGTGCAGGGTGGGCCTGTTCAAGCAGAGCCCAGTCTTTCTGGGAGCAGCGGGTGGCGGGGGTGCAACCAGAAGGTCACAGCTGCTGTTGCTGCTGCTGTTTGCATTCTGTTACCCTGGCGACGGCTGCCATAAAGACACTATGAAGGACAGGGTTTGTAGTAAAGCACCCTACACTGTGCCACTCTCTCTTTATTAACTTTAGTCAGATTACCTCTGGTGAGATCTAATTAAGTTTCTAAGGTGTCTTTGGGGCTGTTGAACAAAGCAATCTTGAAGGGTACTACACTTTTTTTTTCTCTCTTGAAGTTTCAACAACTTGCTGACACCAGGGTGTTTATTGGCACCAGGGACATATTGTTCAAGTTACTCAGCTTGTGTGATGACTCCCACTCCCGTATCATTGCTGGAGAGCTCTAAACAGCGGTTAGGATATTGCTTCCCTACCTTTCTTTGACCCTCCTGTTGGGTCACTTATCTGACCAGCCAGGTGAGATCTGCTGGGGGATGATCTGGTGATGGTCAGGCACTAAAGAGGACCAGAAATTGCCCTCAGAATGGAAAAGTTTATATAAAAATATGCTAACATCCTCATAAGAATGCCTCATGGCTTCCTCTGGCGTTCCCAAAGATCCATATGTATGACTAGCAAAGTGCCCCATGGGACATTTAGACTCTTGCAAATAATCCACTAGAAACCTTCTAATATGCCCTGCAGACTCTGTTAATAACTCCCAAAAGTACTTTGTGGGATCTTCAGGCTTTTTGAGTTCCAGGAGAGCATTGTGGTTAATTGACTTCTTGGCTCTCTAAGTTTGTCAGAAGCTCAGCTGAGCTGGAGAGAAAGCTGATCTGCCAGATGTCAGAGTAGCTGCTTAAGACAACATGTCAAAGTAAAAGTAACACTCAAGCCTTACTTAAATCACTTACTGCAATAAGAAAAGCAAAAGGCTAAACGGGGGAAAGTGCTGACCCCACTCTTTTCTGTTTTGCCCATGGACCAGTACCAGCATGAGATCAGATGGATGAACATAGATAAGGAGGTTGTCTCACTGTAGAGAGTGCTGAACAAAATGCTCCTGAGGTTTTAAGGTCTGAGGCACCTAGGCTAGGAATGCAGCTACGTGTGAGAGCATGGCCAGCTAGGGGGAGGCTGACTGCTTGACAGCAACACCCTCCTGAGACTTCAATCTCTTAGGGAGTTAGAATAGGAAAAAGGAGTTCAGAACGGCGGCAGCTAAAAGACAAGGAAGGGAAAAACCCTTAAAAATAGAACAAAGGAAGGTCTGAGGACCGGACTGAGTATATTAGGTAAAACAAACAGCACTCCTGGCTAGTCCAATTTACATAGGGCAGGCCCAGGGGGAGGAGAAAAAACATATAAAAAGAAGAGCCAAAATTGGGCTGCGGGCCTCTCTCTTCTCTTCACATCTTTTGGGTTGGCATGCCTGCAAACCTCGAGGATGTATTTTCCTGTCAGTTCAGTTCAGTCGCTCAGTCGTGTTCGACTCTTTGCAACCCCATGAACCGCAGCACACCAGGCCTCCCTGTCCATCACTAACTCCCGGAGCTTCCTCAAACTCATGTCCATTGTGTCAGTGATGCCATCCAACCATCTCATCCTCTGTCATCCCCTTCTCCTCCTGCCTTCAACCTTTCCTTTACTTTCTAAATAAAACTGAGCTGTAACACAGAGCTGTAACACTGGTCCATTCGAGGGCTGTAACACTGGTCCATTGCTTCAAATTTTTGTTGCAACGAGACAGAACGGAGGAAATTACACACTCCCTCAACAAATCTGTTGGATGTACAACACGTCTGGTGTAGGGAGAGAAGTTTTCACCTTCAAAGTGTGCAGGTTAAACCCTTTGTGATTGCCTATGGCCTGAAAATCACATGTAAGTTTTTAAACCAAGAGTCAGACGCCTCTTTTTCATTATAAACTTTTACTGATAATTTTTGTAGTGGTTGGCCTAGTGGTCTACATCTTAACTTTTTCTTCCTTACTTCCTTTTTTTCTTTCTTTCTTTTTTTCCTGGCCACTAGGCATGCAGGATCTTAGTTCCCCAATCAGGGATTGAACCTGTACCCCCTGTAGTGGAAATGTGAAGTCTTAACGACTGGACCTCTAGGAAAGCTCTTCCATCTTAACTTTTCAATATCAACTTCAGATTTTTATATTATTAGTAACTTAATTCCAGTTAGATATAGAAACATGATTTTCATATAGCTTTATTCCCTTTACTCTATTTTATAGTATTATTGCAGGTAAGAGAAACCCAAGAAAGAAGGTAGGTGTTGCAAGAGGGCATCAGAGGGCAGACACACTGAAATCCTAATCACAGAAAACTAGCCAATCTGATCACATGGACCACAGTCTTGTCTAACTCAATGAAACTAAGCCATGGCATGTGGGGCCACCCAAGATGGATGGGTCATGGTGGAGAGGTCTGATGGAATGTGGTCTACTGGAGAAGGGAATGGCAAACCACTTTGGTATTCTTGCCTTGAGAACCCCATGAACAGTATAAGAAGGCAAAATGATAGGATACTGAAAGAGGAACTCCCCAGGTCGGTAGGTACCCAATATGCTACTGGAGAAGAGTGGAGAGTAACTTCAGAAAGAATGAAGTGTTGGAGCCAAAGCAAAAAAAAAAAAAAAAAAAAACCCAGTTGTGGATGTGACTGGTGATAGAAGCAAGGTCCGATGCTGTAAAAGAGCAGTATTGCATAGGAACCTGGAATGTTAGGTCCATGAATCAAGGAAATTGGAAGTGGTCAAACAGGAGATGGCAAGAGTGAACATCAACATTCTAGGAATCAGCAAACTAAAATGGACAGGAATGGGTGAATTTAACTCAGATGACCATTATATCTACTACTGTGGGCAGGAATCCCTTAGAAGAAATGGAGTAGCCATCATGGTCAACAAAAGAGTCTGAAAGGCAGTACCTGGATGCAATCTCAAAACGACAGGCAAACCATTTCCAAGGCAAACCATTCACTATCACAGTAATCCAAGCCTATGCCCCAACCAGTAATGCTGAAGAAGCTGAAGTTGAATGGTTCTATGAAGACCTACAAGACCTTTTAGAACTAACACACAAAAAAGATGTCCTTTTCATTATAGGGGACTGGAATGCAAAAGTAGGAAGTCAAGAAACACCTGTAGTAACAGAAAATTTGGCCTTGGAGTATGGAATGAAGCAGGGCAAAGGCTAATAGAGTTTTGCCAAGAAAATGCACTGGTCATAACAAACACTCTCTTCCAACAACACAAGAGAAGACTCTACACATGGACATCACCAAATGGTCAACACTAATATATGACTATATTCTTCCAGCCAAAGATGGAGAAGCGTCATACAGTCAGCAAAAAACAAGACTGGGAGCTGACTGTGGACTCAGATCATGAACTCCTTATTGCCAAATTCAGACTGAAATTGAAGAAAGTAGGGAAAACCACTAGACCATTCAGGTATGACCTAAATCAAATCCCTTATGACTATACAGTGGAAGTGAGAAATAGATTTAAGGGGCTAGATCTGATAGACAGAGTGCCTGAAGAACTATGGACGGAGGTTTATGACATTGTACAGGAGACAGGGATCAAGACCATCCCCATGGAAAAGAAATCCAAAAAAGCAAAATGGCTGTCTGAGGAGGCCTTACAAATAGCTGTGAAAAGACGAGAAGCAAAAAGCAAAGGAGAAAAGGAAAGATATTCCCATCTGACTGCAGAGTTCCAAAGAATAGCAAGGAGAGATAAGAAAGCCATCCTCAGAGATCAATGCAAAGAAATAGAGAAAAACAACAGAATGGGAAAGACTAGAGATCTCTTCAAGAAAAGTAGAGATACCAACAGAACATTTCATGCAAAGATGGGTTTGATAAAGGACAGAAATGGTATGGACCGGAAAGAAGCAGAAGAGGTGGAAAGAATACAGAGAAGAGCTGTACAAAAAAATCTTCATGACCCAGATAATCACGATTGTGTGATCACTCACCTAGAGCCAGACATCCTGGAATGTGAAGTCAAGTGGGCCTTAGGAAGCATCACTATGAACAAAGCTAGTGGAGCTGATGGAATTCCAGTTGAGCTATTTCAAATCCTGAAAGATGATGCTGTGAAAGTGCTGCACTCAATATGCCAGCAAATTTGGAAAACTCAGCAGTGGCCACAGGACTGGAAAAGGTCAGTTTTCATTCCAATCCCTAAGAAAGGCAATCCCAAAGAATGCTCAAACTATCGCACAATTGCACTCATCTCACACACTAGTAAAGTAATGCTCAAAATTCTCCAAGCCAGGCTTTAGCAATACGTGAACCGTGAACTTCCAGATGTTCAAGCTGGTTTTAGAAAAAGCAGAGGAACCAGAGATCAAATTGCCAACATCTGCTGGATCATCAAAAAAGCAAGAGAGTTCCAGAAAAACATCTATTTCTGCTTTATTGACTATGCCAAAGCCTTTGACTGTGTGGATCACAATAAACTGTGGAAAATTCTGAAAGAAATGGGAATACCAGACCACCTGACCTGCATCTTGAGAAACCTATATGCAGGTCAGGAAGCAACAGTTAGAACTGGACATAGAATAGCAGACTGGTTCCAATAGGAAAAGGAGTACATCAAGGCTGTATATGGTCATCCTGCTTATTATTTAACTTATATGCAGAGTACATCACGAGAAACACTGTGCTGGAAGAAGCACAAGCTGGAATCAAGATTGCCGGGAGAAATATCAATAACATCAGATATGCAAATGACACCACCCTTATGGCAGAAAGTGAAGAGGAACTAAAAAGCCTCTTGATGAAAGTGAAAGAGGAGAGTGAAAACGTTGGCTTAAAGCTCAACAGTCAGAAAACTAAGATCATGGCATCTGGTCCCATCACTTCACGGCAAATAAGTGGGGAAACAGTGGAAACAGTGTCAGACTTTATTTTTTTGGGCTCCAAAATCACTGCAGATGGTGATTGCAGTCATGAAATTAAAAGATACTTACTCCTTGGAAGGAAAGTTATGACTAACCTAGACAGCATATTAAAAAGCAGAGACATTACTTTGCTAACAAAGGTCTGTCTTGTCAAGGCTATGGTTTTTCCAGTGGTCATGTATGGATGTGACAGTTGGACTGTTAAGAAAGCTGAGCACCGAAAAATTGATGCTTTTGAACTGTGGTGTTGGAGAAGACTCTTGAGAGTCCCTTGGACTGCAAGGAGATCCAACCAGGCCATCTTAAAGGAGATCAGTCCTGGGTGTTCATTGCAAGCACTGATGCTGAAGTGGAAACTCCAATACTTTGGCCACCTGATGCGAAGAGCTGAGTCATTGGAAAAGACCCTGATGCTGAGGGGGATTGGGGGCAGTAGGAGAAGGGGACGATGGAGGATGAGATAGCTGGATGGCATCACTGACTCGATGGACATGAGTTTGAGTCGACTCTGGGAGTTGGTGATGGACAGGGAGGACTGGCGTGCTGCGATTCATGGGGTTGCAAAGAGTCGAACACGACTGAGCGACTGAACCGAACTGAACTGATTGTTAGTTCTGATCTTATTAATTTAAGATGTATGTTGTGGGAGTGAGCCTGGCAAAAGTATATAAGGCCTTGCTAAGACTTGTGAGGGGGGCACACTCTGTCCCCCTTCCAATGTCTATGTCAGAAGCTTTCTCTATCTTTTTTCACTGTAATAGAAACCTCTGCCACACAAAAAAGCTCTGAGTGATTAAGCCTGGTCCCTGATCCCGAAGTTAAATCTTCTTCAGAGATCATGAATCTGATATTGTTCACTATAATCTATCAGTTTCCTTCACTGTGTAAAATCTTTTTATTTTTATATAGTACTGTTTGGTTACTTTTGCTTTTGTTTCCTTTACCTGAGGAAACGAATCAAAAAAAAAAAAATTGTCATTATGACTGATGTCAAAGTACATATTGCCTATGTTTTTTTCTAGGAGTTTTATGGTTTCAGGTTTTACATTTATGTTTTTAAACAACTTTGAGCTCACTCATTGGCATGTGGCTGTTCAGTTTTCAAAACACCATTTATTAGAGACACTGTGTTCTCCCCACTGTATATTCTTGGCTCCTCTGTCATAAACTAATTGGACATATAAAAATAGGCTTATTTCTGGGCTGTCTGTTCTGTTCCATTGATACCTATATGTCTGTTTTTGTGCCAGTGCCATATAGTTTTGATTATTATAACTTCATAGTATAGTTTGAAACCATGGAGTGTGATATCTCCAGCATTGTTCTTCTTTCTCAAGATTGCTTCGACTACTCAGGGTCTTTTGTGGTTTGTACAAATGTAGGATTATTTGTTCCATTTCTGTGAAAAACAATATTGAAATCTTAATGAAAGTATGACACTTTGAAATTGATTTTCTGGTCTAGTGGGGTAAAGGCAGCTGAAAACCCAATTTGTATTCTATAGAGAGAATATGAAAATAAATGACAAAGTAATTAAATGGTTCTCTGAATTATAAGAGAGACATATTTTTGGATTTAGTTGAGTTTATTGATATGGCTGCACTTTCTAGAGATTCTGTATTCAATGTGCTAGTTCCAGCAGTTTTATACAAGACTGAAACGATTGTTTTAAATGTAAGTTTTAAAGAAGATCTTGCACATTAACAGTCAGTCAGGCAATTTCATCTTAGGGAGAATGTATTTCCAGAATGCAGAACTGAACAATAGTCAGGAATGAGAGGGAGGTGGAGGACAGAACTGTGGAGACTTGGGGTAGGGGAAGAGAATCAAGATAATAGATGAAGAGGAAGCGAATTAACAGTTTCTGGATCTCTCCTATGTGCCAAGTACAATATAGGAGCTTCCAGACAGCATCTCTAAATTTTACTTAATACTTCTGATAACCACATAATATGGGGATTGTTATCATTCCACTATAAACGTAGTAGTGAAAGTAGTGAAAGTCGCTTAATTGTATCCGACTCTTTGTTAACCCATGTTCTTCAGTGGGTTCTTCAGAACCCATGAACTTCAGTCCATGGAATTCTCCAGGCCAGAATACTGGAGTGGGTAGCCTATCCCTTCTCCAGTTGGTCTTCCCAACCCAGGAATCGAACCGGGGTGTCCGGCATTGCAGGCGGATTCTTTACCAACTGAGCTATCAGGGAAGCCCATATCATTTCACTATAGAGGAGAGGAAACTGAGGTTCAGGGATGTTAAGTTACTTTCCCCAAATTACACAACGCTTACATAGCAAAGCCATGACAGGAACACAGGACTCTAGAAGGCAGAATAGGGGAGTCTGTGGGGGTGGGGGAGGGTTGCCCTTCTCACGTGTCAGCAGATCCTGAAGTTCCTGCCTGCTAGCAAAGCTCAGCTGAATCACAGAAAATAAGCCGTGCTATTGCCTGACTAGGACGCTAGAGGGTGCAACTTTGGAAATTTTCTTTCTAGACAGTCTCGTCGGAAGCAAATACCTATAACTGAGAGTAGATTATATGTTGTATACCAGGAGTGGGTATGGACTGACCTCAGTGTTGGGAGCTCTGAGCTTTCCATTCCTTGTGGCAGGACAAATGCATCCGTGGGTGAGGTGTACCATCTTCTGTTCAGTTTGCGCAGTGGGTGTCAGGTAGTTAGAAAGATCCCTTGGGTTCAAAACTGATAGTTGGCAGTCTTTTTTGAAATCCCAGTGCTAAGTGTGGTCATCTCCACACAGTAGGAGCTCTATCGATGTTTGCTTAAGAAGAAACAATGTCATCGTACTATCACCCTCTGTCTAGTCACTGCCTTGTCAAAATCCCCCAGTGGCTTTCTAATGCCCTATAGGTAAAGTTTGCACTATTTAACTTGGCTTTAAAGTCCCACCATAGACTGTGATCTAAGCTTATCTCAAACTAACTCCCATTCCCCCAACAATCACCCCAATCTTAACATATACACATCCTTAATATAGTCCTGAAGCAGCTAGTTTCTGAAATTAGATGCTTCACATCACACCCTGCACATGCTAAATACTCTGGAGTTGCTGCTGCTGCTACTATGACCACTGCTAATACTACTTCTACCACTAGATCTAGAAATTGGCAGAGGTAAGGTTGAACTCAGGTCTCCTGAGCGAGTCCAGTGCTCTTAGCTCCCTCTGCTTCTTTGCAGCACACATTTCAGTAACATAGTGAATATTGGACAATGAAACCTTTGATTCCACTCTCCTTGGCTCCTTCTGCATCCTTTTTAAGGTCCTGTGGCCCAAGGGATGGAACAGGAGATTTTAGTGACCAGAGGACAGGACTGATTTCCCCCTGAGTAGACGTAGATGTGTCCAGCATCGGAAATCTGGAATTGGAAGCTACTTTTGATACCATCTCCTCCAAGCCAATGTGTAAATAATTTCTACAGCACCCATTAAAGAGGTTCACCCAGTCTCTGCCTGTGTGTACCTTTCCTTTAAAAGGCTGCCGATCCCAGCCGTGATAAAGAAAACAGTCTGTCCTGCTGCCTCTTGGCAATTTTGCCTCTGGTACTCATTCTGCCTGCTGAAAAGGCACAAACCCAGACCCTACCAGCTCTGACCATCCTTTTCCTCTCTTATAGCTGAAAGATGTGACAGCAAAGCAATCATTCAAAGTTCCATCCTTATCATTTTTCACTTTGCTCTTTTTGGCCTTGGTTTTGTACATCAGCTTTGAAACTATCATCCCAGGGCTAATGCCTGGTGTTAATGAGTAACTAAGAACACTCTACTTTTGCAATAGAGGAGGGCACATTATAAAAATGGAAAGATTTTGCTTTCTGAGATATGCAAGTGGCTTCTTGGGCATGTGCTGTAAGTACTTTTTTCCTCTTTTGGAACTTTGAGCATTTCTGTCAGCAAGTCAGGATTCCAAATAATCATGAGCTTCAGATTGTTAATTCTAGAGGCCAAGGTCTAAGTGTGATCACCTGATAATTGACCCCCTACTAGCCTCTGTGACTTTTTCAGAAAAAGGACTTTGATGACAACATGGAGATTGGACAGAGGGGTAGAAGCAGGGGTGTTGGATTGGGAGAGATTGAAGGCTATGTGACTTGCTAGGAGATGGTGAAATAGTTTAAGCTTCCCAGGTGGCATAGTGGTAGTTTAGTCCATAAACTGAGGCAGTGGCAGTAGAAAGGGAGAGAAAGGAACAGTTTTGAGAGGTATTTAGAAGGTACCACTCATAGGGCATCATAACTCATTATATGTGGGGGATGAGAATGAAGAAACCCCGAAGATGACTCCCAGGTTTCTGGCATAGGAACCTCAGTAGATAGTGATATGGAATGAAGATGAAGGAGCAGCCTTGAGGGTCAAGGAGACGATCCATGTGTTTACATTAGGAAACAGATTTCCAAATTGAAACTGAGGTATGTGTGGAACATTCTAGTGAATACATGCAGTAGACAGCTGGACAAATTACTGAGAATATAGAAGAACACTGTAATACAGTATGTAGTTTTGTGCTATGGCAGTTTAGTTCCTGGAAGTGGATATAAGATCACGCAGGAAGAAAATAGAGGACTATTTCTTTCTTCATATCACTCCTGTCCATGGTCATTGGATTCCACAGCTGACTCCCTTACTCTGCTGTCTTGTACTCTTTCAGGCTCAGAGAATCTTACATCATATTTTCTGATTGTTGCTCTGATAATTAAAAATATAGCATGAATGAATATAAGAATAATAGTGTTTAGATGCCTTGCAACTTAGAAATTACTTTGTATTATACTGATGGTGACAGAGATCTGAAATGCAAAAAGTTACACTTTCATTTTCCTGTTATTTAGAAATATTCCTATACTTTCCATATGTTGCATGAATGTATTAATTTCAGCTCATGATCATGTACATGGCTCCATAAATTACCACCCTTCCATTCCAACTAAACATACTTTTCTTGTGAAAATTATTTCCCCCCTTTTTTTCTGGCCACACAGCATGGCATGTAGGATATTAGTTCCCTTGTCAGCGATCGAATCTGTGCCCCTTGCAGTGGAAGGATGGAGTTCTAACCACTGAACCACGATGGAAATCCCTCCTTTAGTCTTTTATTCAAAGAAAAATACAAGCTTTCTCTCATCTCACCTCTCATAGATTTTATCTTAGGAAAAATGTCAAAATAAAAAAAAATCTAAAATTCTTATATATAAAAAAACAATGTAAGCAGAAGAGTGCTAATATTATCTAAAGATTCTTTTCACTCCAAAAGGTTGCCTCTAGTTCAAATAAGAAGTACTTCAATTTCCATAAATTCAGTTTACTCCCAGAATTTTCATACGTCACTATTACATCTGAATGAAATCCTTGCCACTGTTTCTGTGGCCCCAAGAACCTATTTTCTGCTCCTATTAGATGTGTCATTAGTTTTTCAGGGGAGAAAAGCCTCACCATTGAATATTTTCTACTGTTTTACTAATCACGATGCATGATTATTACATGTTTCTGATTCAGAGTTTTCATCCAGCTAAGATTCCCCAATGGTTTTCTCACCTCATCTCTTATAGATTACCTTCCTTCCAAAATGCCACTGTTCTTCTCTCTGGTTCTCTTGATACTTGGGCTTCATTGTGCACCACCTAACAGCTGTGAAGGCAAAATAACGTCCTGCCTTTCCCCCCAACAAAATGCCACTCTCTATAAGATGTCATCTATCAATGCTGACTTTGCATTCAACCTGTACCGGAGGTTCACGGTGGAGACTCCAGATCAGAACATCTTCTTTTCCCCTGTGAGCATCTCTGCAGGATTGGCCATGCTCTCCCTCGGGGCCTGCTCCAGCACCCAAACTCAAATCCTGGAAAGTTTGGGGTTCAACCTTACAGATACCCCAATGGCAGAGATCCAGCAGGGCTTCCAACACCTGATCTGTTCACTGAATTTTCCAAAGAAGGAGCTGGAATTACAGATGGGAAATGCCCTTTTCATTGGGAAGCAGCTGAAACCACTGGCAAAGTTCTTGGATGATGTCAAGAACCTCTATGAGACTGAAGTCTTTTCTACCGACTTCTCCAATGTTTCTGCAGCCCAGCAGGAGATCAATAGTCATGTGGAGAGGCAAACCAAAGGGAAAATTGTGGACCTCATCCAAGACCTCAAACCAAACACCGTCACGGTCCTGGTGAACTATCTTTGCTTTAAAGGTAAGGTTCTAAGATGTCAATTTCTAGTTCAATGTTCCAGTAATTTGATGGGGCACTGGAGGGAGCTCATGGTGTCTTCTCACTGGCATTAGTGGGTGTCTCTCGTACCACAAAGACCTGTTCCACTGGATATAGTTGTGTGTAATTTTGAATATTCCCAGAGGGACACATAGCTCTGTGGATGAAACCAGGAAATCTCTAGGGAGACGGAACACTCAGAGAGATGGGGAGTTACAATGGTTTGAACACCTTGCTCACATCTAGCTAAAGGATCATGGTTTCCAAAAGATTTGGTGAGGTGAGACAAGCTTGCACTTGGCAGTAAACAGAATTAGTTTAAAACCTTATTGTGATCCTCACTTGCTGTTCATTCTTGGGCATGTTACATAAAGACTTCTATCATGTACTATGTACCCACTATATACTAAGTTCCATGCTACATGTGTAGTTGACACACATTGTCTCATCTAATCTTCACAGTTAATGAATTTCAGAGCTGGTATTCCCACCCAGGTTTGTCTGATTCTAAAACTGGTTCTTGTAACAACAAGAATCATGTGACTCTTTTCTGAAGGTGCTGTGCCCAAATGATTTCTCCTGGTTCTACAGCACATGTCAGCCATGTTTGGTGGAAGAGTGAACGATTCTTGGCCACAAATCACACACTTGTAGACGGATAAAACGGCAGAACAGATCCGTTGTCTCATTTCATCCTGTGTGTTGGATGTGCTTATACCTTTTTACGGAAGAGGAAACTGTGGCTCTGATGGGTTTAGTGTAAGTATAGTGATTTTGAACACAGACGGAACATCTGTTGAACATGGAGTCCAATAGCCCTGGGTGTGACTCCTGGCTCTGCCACCAGCTACCTGGGAGACCATGTAAAGTCACTATCTCTCCCTGATCCTCAGTCACTCATTTTTAAAACTGGTTGACAGGAGTTACCTACCTCTGTGGTGGTATTCATTACTAGATTAGATGACTGATGGAGAGGTTCACATTGGCACTAATACAGGTTTAAAACAAACTCTCTCCTCTTTGTATTTTAAGCCCAGTGGGCAAATCCCTTTGATCCATCCAAGACAGAAGAGGGTTCCAGCTTCTTAGTGGACAAGACCACAACAGTGCAAGTGCCCATGATGCACCAGATGGAACAATACTATCACCTGGTGGATACAGAGCTGAACTGCACAGTGCTGCAAATGGACTACAGCAAGAATGCTCTGGCACTCTTTGTCCTTCCCAAGGAGGGTCAGATGGAGTGGGTGGAAGGGGCCATGTCATCTAAAACACTGAAGAAGTGGAACCGCTTACTGCGGAAGGGGTAAACATCTTAGATGATGTGAAAAGTGGAGGGTGGGCATAAGACTAAGTTCAGAAGAAATCCAGAGGCAGGAGAGACACTCTGGACCACTTAAGAGCTGTGTGATGACCCCTAAAGTATAGTGAGGAGATCCTCTTTGCCAATCCCTTTGCTGGGTACTTTACATACATTATTTCATCTAAACTCATCAATAAACCTGCAAAGGAGATAATATTATAAGAATTTTTCAAATGAAGAAGTTGGGACTAGAAAAATGAAATGAACTATGCAAAGTCAGCCAGCTAGTAAAAATGATGCTTTCCCAGAGTCCACCTGGAGCTTGGGGGATGGGTAAGATATCGATAGATGTTCCACACTGGGCTAGAAGTGTTAGATGGAAATCCATGAAATTCTCCTGGTACTACCAATTGACATTCATGCCATTGACATCACAACCTTTGTGAATATCCCTAGAGATGTTTGTTTTTTATTATAAGTGGGTAACATCTTCCAGCTTCCATTACCGCAGTCCCAAATGGGCTGAACCAGAGAGCATTCCTTCTAGGATAACTTCTGAGGCTTTGGTATCATGTGTTGACCTGCATAGTAGTGGTTATCAATACCTAGGGAAGCAACAGAGTCCAAGACCATACCAAGGAGACAGAAAGGGAGGGAATCATGAGCTTGGTGTTCTAATAGCCATATGTTCCCTCTTCCTTTCCCGACAGGTGGGTTGACTTATTTGTTCCAAAGTTTTCCATTTCTGCCACATATGACCTTGGAGACATCCTTCTGAAGATGGGCATCCAGGATGCTTTTGCTGACAATGCTGACTTTTCTGGACTCACAAAAGACAATGGTCTTAAAATTTCCAATGTAAGTTGATAGAGTCCTTTAATATATGAGATATAAGGGCCATTGACAAGCAGTTAATTCAGATCTTTCATTTTACCAGTGATGATTCTGAAGCCTATAGAGGCAGAATAATTCTTCCTAGGCCACATTTACTCCAGGATCATTCTCATTACCCCCAAAACAAGTCATTGTAACATTTACTTCCATCCTCAACTTTCATGTTCTAAAGTGATTCTGATGGAAGAACATAATCATCAGAATTGACTCTGATGGGATACAGTTCTTGAGGAGGTGGTAGGGGCAGGAGAAAGCTTAATAAATAACTTCTGGTCAAAAGCCATGAATAAAAGGTGGTCCCTTGACAGCAAGTTCTAAAATCAGCATAGATTCATTAACTACACTTAGACTAGTGTCTTTCATATTCAAGCACCATCAACATGGTATAGTAAAGGGGTAGCCCCATCCTTCCTTCTACTTCCCTACTTCTAAACTGTTTCAAAGTCATTTCCTGTTTCTTCAGGGGATCAGCAGTGTTTGTTCTCCCCCAACAGGTTGCCCACAAGGCTATGTTTTACATTGGTGAAAAGGGAACTGAAGCCGTTCCTGAAGTCAGATTCCTGAATCAGCCTGAGACAACTCTTCTTCTTCCTATCATCCAATTTGATAGATCTTTCCTGTTGTTGATATTGGAGAAAAACACTAGGAGTATTCTCTTTCTAGGGAAGGTTGTGGACCCAACGGAAGTGTAGTTGGGAAAGAGGCTATTGGCTAATTTCATGTGCTTATTGCAATGAGAAATAAATAAATAGTATAGCCTGATGCGATCGATATAGGCTTGGACATGATTTCCTTTGTGCAGGGGTGGAGGCTGGACCCTAGACGAACTACACTGGGTGTGAAAGAGGCCACTCTTGTGTTCAGATAGTCAATGAGTGGCTCAGTATCCAAAGCCCAGGAATGCCCCATGTCAATGTGTTCTTCTTTGTCAGAACATCCACTCCCATCCCAATTAGTTAGCTCCAAGGAATTTTACTGGGCTGACAAATGCCCTGTCTTCTGCCCTCTTGGCAAATAGTTGAAATGAAGGTCAGGTCCTCATACCCCATGATTCCAATAAAAAGTACAGTGAATATTAAGCAGCATAAATGCAGTGGATTATATGTGAACTTCTCAACCTCCTTCTTCCCACCTAATCAAAACTGTTCTCTGCGTTCTTGCCAGAACTGCCACTGGTGGCTTGTAAAAAGATGTTTTCACTACAGGGCTGAGCCACCGACTGAGAGCTACTGTTAGGGATGTAGCTTTTTTGACCTGACAAGCATGGTACAAAACAGCAAGAAAGACAAAGATGAACTTCACTGTACAAGCCCATCTTGCCCTTAAAAAAATGTTTTCTTATTGCTAATTTATAAGCTGGGAGAGAAGAAGGAAAGTGATTCATTCATATTATAACTCACAGCCCTTCCTTTTCTGTATTCTAATCAGACCCCTTTCCAAAAGTTGTACCCCTGTCCCACTTGCTAAAGTATAAATATCCTGGTTAGTTTTATTGAAGTTTTATACCCCCTGTTCTCAGGTGCTTCAGCAACTTTCCCTTGTCTGTTCATGTTCTACCCTCATCTACTAAACTAAACTTCATCTCAGACAATATGTATTCAAAGCCCCAGTATTAGAATTCAGTACAACAAATAGTACTGTGACTGTCAATGATGTACTATCTGAAATTCTATCTCTAAGGTGCAATTCTTCAGTGGCAGGGAAATAATAACAAGTGCATAAGTGCTTTCGTGAATATTGTACTTTCAGGTTGAAGTAAATATATATGTTTAGAAAAGTATATAGCCCATAAACATTCTAGTGTTTTATTAGACAATTTGGATGGAGGTTTGCTTACTCCTGGTATAGCTTACATTTTGGTTTTATGGATAATAAGTTGGAAGTCCAGACAGGAAAGGTGATTTATAGGACAGAAAAATCATTGCTAACATGCAGTTTGGTTTCACTGAGGTTACATTACAATTCTGGCTTTGCTGCTTGGACAAGGTACTTTGTGATCTTGGACAAGGTACTTAAACCCTTCACTTTGTTTTCCTCATCTTTAAAATGGGAACACTAATGATATCCATGTCATCAGGATTTTGTGAACCTTCCTGCTATAATGCATGTAATGTTCTCATCACAGAGCCAGACATCTGATAAGGAAAGTGTTAGCTGCTCAGTCGTGTCCGACTGTTTGTGACTTCATGGACTGTAGCCTGCCAGGCTCCTCTGTCCATGGAATTCTCCAGGCAAGAATACTGGAGTGGGTTGCCATGCCCTCCTCCAGGGATTCTTCCTGACCCAGAAATTGAACCTGAGTCTCTTACATCTCCTGCACTGGCAGGTGGGTTCTTTACCACTAGCGCCACCTGGGAAGCCCAGATATTTGATAAAAAGCCTTATAAATATTAATTGTTATTCCTGTTGGTCAACATTAGCCAGTAACTTAGGGCCAGAGCCAAGGTTATAGTGAGGGTCTCCTGATTTGCAGATATGCTTTCTAGCTCAGGCCCTACCTCCAGAGACCTGAGTAAATGCCATACATTTCCCTCTCTAAACCTGCCCAAATGAGTTCAATCAGAAATTGTTCTGAGAGAAATATCAGTTTCTCCAATTGTAAGTTGGGAATTACGAAGACACTATCTTTCTAGCAGTTCATGTATCTTATTAGAGAATAAATTTCATTTAATCACTTATTCCTGTATCTGGATCATGAAGGATGGTCACTATTTACCTTATAATTCTCAGTTTATTCTAGCAAATCAGGACTAAAATATAAATTCCTTAATTTCATAAATGTTAGCCATAAAATACCTATACCAATATATCATTTATCAGTAAAAGTTCACAGCAGAATTTTTACTAAATTGGGAAAAAAGGCAAATACTTTATCATTGTTCCTATTAAACGTTACCCTGGAGGTCCCAGTGAATACGGCAAGATAAGAAAAATAAATACACATTATTAAAAATGGAGCAGAAAGGAGAAAACAAATCTCTCTGCACAGAAAAACCCAATAAAAATCTATGATTAAACTCTTAGAACAAAAGGGAGAAAACTTGCAGGGGGACAAGGTACAAAAGAGTAGTGGCATAGATTGTATGAAGTTAATTAGCTCTTTTTTCCTTTCTCCATTGTAATAGAATCATAGACACAAGTCTTCCTTAATATATTACATTTCTTAGCCTTTCTTACAATTAAGGGTGCCCCTGAGACTAAGTTCTCATCAATGGAATATGAGTATAGGTGTGGTGTGACGTTTACTAGTCAGGGCATTACAATAAGTCAGGTACCTCTTTCATTCTTTTTCCATCTCATTTGAACTGGATTGTGGACTTACTTATGATGTATTAAGAGTTTGATTACCAGGAAAATGAAGAGCTCTTTAGCATGGTGCAATATATGTGCCTCTTTTCAGGGTAGTATTTAAATGCCAAAAAATTTAGCATTACAAAGGCCATCAGTAATATTGAAATATAATTATAAAAATAGCACAATTGAAATTACTAATGTGGTAATATGTATGCTTCAACGTGGTATAATGAAAACATTATTTCCGAAGTAATAGGAAGTATGTGATATTTCAAGATATCTCCAACAATAATAATGTGCTTTGAAATTATGTGAACTTTGTGACAAAAATCACAGGTACAGTGGCCACTACTGTGGTTTGTGACCCACATTTATAAATGAACAAAATGCTAAATTTTGGTTGGAGGCTGGTAAAATTATAGATAATTTTTTTCATAAACAAATGTATAGGTTCTCAGAATTTTATCCTTCAACATCCTTGGAGTTTTTCTGGACTCCAGGTTAAAAATTCTGCCTTTGCAATAAAACAGAATGGAAAAGGCCTTAATATCTAAATACCTACATGGAAGAGAGGTGGCCACTGACCTAAAATTCTTATTGCAGATGATTGAGAGACTAGAAATAAATTTCTGTCTTCTTTAAGAATTAGATTTACTGTGAGAATATTTACTAAGCAGCCTGGCTGTATTAGTCTGATCAGACTGCCATAACAACACCACAAACTGATAGGCTTAAACAAGAGAAACTTTTTTTCTCATGGTTTTGAAGGCTAGAGGTCTGTGATCAAGGTGCTGGCAAATCACATTTATGTTGAAATCTTTCTTCTTAGTTGAGGCCTTTGTGCCATGTGCTCTCATGCCTTTTTCTCTCAGGCATACTTGTGTGTGGGAAGAGCCACTGAGCTCCTAGGTATCTCTTCTTATAAGAACACTAATCTTATTAGAAAAGGTCCCCACTCCGGCCACCTCACTTAGCCTTAATTATTTCCTTAGTCCATATATAGCCACACTGCCGAGACAGGCCTTCATCATATGAATGGGAGGAATACATATATCCTATTCATAACACTAGCCTTATTTCAAGTCATACAGAAATTGGTAGCACTAGTTGGGATGCTGCAGGTTACATTCTCCAGGAAGGAGGCAGAGTTCATCATTGTTGCTGTTGTTCAGTCACTAAGTTGTGTCTGACTCTTTGAGACCCCATGGACTGGAGCACACCAGGTTTTCCTGTCCTTCACTATCTCTCAGTTTGCTCAAATTCATGTCCATTGAGTTGGTGATGTCATCTAACCAGCTCATCCTCTGCCGGCCCCTTCTCTTTTTGCCTTCAGTCTTTCCCAGCATCAGGGTCTTTTCCAATGAGTCAGCTTTTTGCATCAGGTGGCCAAGGTATTGGACCTTCAGCTTCAGCAACAGCAATATTCCAATGAATATTCAGGGTTGATTTCCTTTAGTATCAGCAGGTTTGATCCCCTTGAAGTCCAAGGGACTCTCAAGAGTCTTCTCCAGCACCCCAATTCAAAAGCATCAGTTCTTCAGTGCTTAGCCTTCTTTATAGTCCAATTCTCAGTTCTGTACATGACTACTGGAAAAACCGTAGCTTTGACTATATGGACCTTGGTCGGCAAAGTGATGTCTCTGCTTTTTAATACATTGTTTAGCTTTGCCATAGCTTTCCTTCCAAGGAGCAAGCTTCTTTTAATTTCATGGCTTCAGTCACTGTCTGCAGTGATTTTTGGAGCCCAAGAAAATAAAATCTGTCACTGTTTCCTTTTTTCCCCATCTATTTGCCATGAAGTGGTGGGACCAGATGCCATGATCTTAGTTTTTTATGAATGTTGAGTTTCAACATACACAATGTTTATTAGGGAGTGCCTTTGCAACTGATGCAATGAAATGGATGGGCCTTCACACAACCACTTCAATCAGTCATTGGATATGGGCCAGACATCTCTCTACAACTAAGACTATCTTTAAAATGTCTGAAAGCAGAAGGCTTTCTACTAACTGGACAACTAGAATCTGAAAAAAGAAGTCCTTTCTTGAAGAGGAATATGTATGGTACACTTCCATGTCCAACACAATCTACTTCTAATGCTGCCAAAATCTACTTTTTCATACTAAGTCCAAGAAGGAGATCCTCCAGAGTCCTCCACTATCTATTCTACATTTCTCCTCTCTTCAGCTGGTCTCTGTACCTCACTTGGTAATATGATTGAGACCCTCATCCCTGACAAGTCTTGAGCACTTCTTTGGCCAAGGTTATTGCATATGTCCATTCCCCATCAAAATTGGTCAAAGGAATATCAAAAGACACTATGTGGATTTTTTCTTTAGGGCCAAGCATATTCAGCTTGCTTCTACTGTGTAACATTTCTTCCTCCTCCTGATAGAGAGGGTCAACTGCCCTTGTCTAGATGGTGTGATAGTCTGAATCTATTTTTTGGCCACCTGTACAGCATGTGGGATCTTAATTCCCTGACCAGAGATCAAACCTGTGACCCCTGCATTGGAAGGCAGAGCCTTAACCACTTGGCCACCAAGGAAGTCCCCTGAATCCATGTTTTAATGTTTGACTGCTAGCATCTTTTAAGTCTCATCTCTTGCTATTCCTCTTGTGTACCACATCTGGGCAAGTTTACAAGAAACCTAGGTCTTCATTCCTTTGGTGCTGATGGGAGGTTCAAATTACATAGGTCCCTGCATGCACAAAAGAATCTCCATACCCTTTTACCATAAAAACCTCAAGCCAGTTTTATTTCTCTGATCTCTGAAGTGATTTTGGGTGAGCAAAAGAATCTGACTCTCTTGAAAAATCCTTACCATGTAAGCAACAAGACTTTCACACTGTGTGTGTGTGTTTGCCAATCTTGACATCTGAAACAAATTTTGAGCAGGGGTCCATTCTGTGTCTGCAGGATGGCCACAACAGATAGTGATTCCTCTTCTTGCTTGTTATACACTGAACAAAAGAATCCTGAAGTGTCCAGGCAATGGGATTCTTGCTGGTTTTCATGGGAGAAGTGCTTTCTGTTTGGAGATCATGGTCAGCAACCCTAGAGAGCCCAGAGTTGTAGGAACAGGAAGAAAAATTTCTGCCTCTGGACTGCCTTTGGCACAAGACTACAACATCAACTCTTCCCTGGATCTCCACTCTGCTAGCATGTCCCCCAGTTTTGAACTTGCCAGCTTCCACAATTATGTGATCCACTTCCATAAAATCAATCAGTGAATCTCATATACATTATATATGTTGCTCATTTCCTGCTGAGGCCTCACTAGAATCAGCTTAATGTCCATCTTTCTAGATTTCATCATACAACTCTTCCAGCCTCTACACATTACCCAGCTTCAAAGCCACTAACACATTTTAAAGTATTTGCTATAGCCCCATTTCTCACTAACAAAACATAGTATGCTAAATGTCATCAATTGGGTGTCTTACACAGCAGAAATTAATTTTGTCATAATTTTAGAGGCCAGAAATCCCAGATCAAAGTACAATAGGAATGAATACTAGTAAATATCAGCCTCCTGGCTTATAGATAGCCACCTTCTCACGCTGTCCTGACACAGCCTCTGTGTGTGTGTGTGTGTGTTTGTGTAGAAAGAGAGAGAGAGAGAGATCTCCTTCTTCTTCTTGTAAAGCCTCAAATTCTGTGTGATTAGGACCTCAACCTTATAGTTCATTTTTTGCTTAATTACAATCTAAAAGCTCTATCTCCATATATAGTCACATGGTGGATTAGGGTTTCAGCATATAAAGTTTGGAGGGATACATTCAGTCCATAGCAGTGATCTTGTGGCATTTAAAATGTTAATTGCTTCTGGATTTTAAATAAGAAGACTTCAGGATGAAAAAGTCTTTAAGAAAAAAAGCTCATTACTATCTACAATAGCCAGAACATGGACGTTACCTAAATGTCTATCAACAGAGGAATGAATAAAGAAAGTGTTATACACACACACACACACACACACACAATGAAATATTACTCATCCATAATAAAGAATGAAATAATGTTATTTGCAGCAACACGGATGGATCTAGAGATTTTCATACTAAGCAAAGTAAGTCAGAAAGACAAATGCCATACATCACTTATACGTGTTATCTAATGGTATCAATGAACTTATTTTAAAAACAGAAATAGAGTCAGAGATATAGAAAACAAATTTATGTATGGTTACTAGGGGGAAGTGGGGAAGGGGAGGATAAATTGGAAGGGGAGTATATAAAAAGATGTATACTATTATATATAAAAGAGATAACTCATAAGGACCTACTGTATAGCACAGGGAACCTGTCTGAATACTCTGTAATGACCTATATGGGAAAATGATCTAAAAAATAGTGGATATATGTATATGTATAACTGATTCACTTTGCTATACAGCAGGAGCTAAACATTTTAAATCAGCTATACTCCAACACAAATTTTTTAAAAGGCTCATTTAATCTCCTTAGATAGAAACTGGTAGAATAGAATCTTAAAAGCCCATTCTTCCATAAAAATAACTAACAAACTGACAAATCCTGTCAAAATCAATTTTACCAATCTCTGGAAAGTTATAAATATATACGTACCTAACATTGGAGCATCAAATATATAAGACAATTATTAGTAGAACTAAAGGGAGATATTGACAATAACACAATGATAGTAGCAGACTTTTACACCTCACTAACATCAATGGATAGATCATCCAGACAGAAATTCAACAAAAAAACTTCAACCTTGAATGAAACACTAGAGTAGATGGTCATAATAGGTACATACAGAAAATTCCAAAATGTGCAGGCCCAGATGACTTCACTGTAAAATTTTACCAATTTCTACAAAATAATTAAGATCAATTATTTTTGAACTCTTGGAATAATATAGAAGAAAGAACACTTCCTAACTTATCCTATTAGGCCAATATTACCTTGATACCAAGGCCAAAGGACATCACAAAAAAAGAAAACAAATACCAATATCATTTATGTAGATGCAAATATTCTCAACAAAACTCTAGTTAGCTGAATCCAGAAAATATAGAAAGTATTACACACTATACCCAAGGGAGATTTAACCCAAAAAAGCAAAGGTGGTTCAACATATAAAATTCAATCAATATAATACTGTATATTAATAGAATGAATAAAAACACAAAATCATCTCAATAATTGAAAGTGTTTGAAAAATTAAATACATTTTCATGATATAAGCAACCAACCAGGTAGGGATAAAAGGAAACTTCCTCAACATAACAAAGGACATTTATTAAGAACCCAGAGCTAATGCCATAGTCAATAGTGAGAAATTGGCAGCATTTCTCCCCAATCAGGAGAAAGACAAGGATGCCTAATTTCACCACTTATATTCAGTATTTTACTGGTATTTACAGCCAAAGGGATTAGGTGAGAAAAGGAAATAAATGAATAAATTTCAAAAGAAGAAATAAACTATCTCTATTTGCAGATGAAACCCTAAAGAATCCACAGGATAACACTGGAACTAATAAAGAAGGTCAGCCATATAGTAGGATATAAAGCAACATACAAATTCAGGTGTATAGATACACTATATACTAGCAATAAACAATCTGAAAGAAAATTAAGAAAATAATTACATTTACAATAGCATTATAAAAATTAAAATATGTACGAATAAACTTAACTAAGAAAATGCAAGACTTGTACATTGAAACTATACAATGTTGTTGAAAGAAAGTAAAGAATACATAAATTAATAGAAAGTCACCCTGGGTTCATGGTTTAGAAGACTTAATATTAAGCTGGCATTACTCATCCATTATGCATCCACAGATTAAATGTAATTCTAATCAAAATTCAACCACCTTTAGTTGTAGAAATGGAAAAACTGATCCTAAAATTCATAAAGAAGTACAAGGGATCCTGAGTAGCCAAAACATCTTGAAAAAGAACAGAGATTTAAAAATTACACATAAACCTATGCCAAGCTACAGTAATCAAAGTAGTGTGGTACTGGTGTTGATAGACATGTGGATCAGTGGAATAGTATTTGAGTCTAGAAATGAACCCATACATCTATGGTGACTTGATTTTTGGCAAGAGTCCCAAGACCATTCAATGAGAAATTAGAGCCTGTTTGATACATGATGCTGTGACAACTGGATATTTGGATGCAAAAGAAAGAAGTTGGACCCTTACCTCACACTATATGCAAAAATTAACTCCAAATAGAAGTTTTAATTAACTAAAAGAGAAAAATGTCTTTGAAGAAAAACAAACTTATAAAGACTTCCCTTAAACAGATGTCTTTTCACACCAGAGATATCTTCAAGAAAATTAGAGATACCAAGGGAATATTTCATGCAAAAATGGGCACAATATAGGACCAGAGATGGTATGGACCTAATAACAGCAGAAGATCTTAAGAAGAGGTGGCAAGGATACACAGAAGAACTATACAAAATAGATCTTCGTGACCCAGATAACCATGATGGTGTGATCACTCACCGAGAGCCAGACATCCTGGAATGGGAAGCCAAGTGGGCCTTAGGAAGCATTACTGCCAACAAAGCTAGTGGAGGTGATGGAATTCCAGTTGAGCTATTTCAAATCCTAAGAGGTGGTGCTGTGAAAGTGCTACACTCAATATGCCAGCAAATTGGGAAAATTCAGCAGTGACCACAGGGTTGGAAAAGGTCAGTTTTCATTCCAATCCCAAAGAAAGGAAATGGCAAAGAATGTTCAAACTACCACAAAATTGCACTCATCTGACACGCTAGCAAAGTAATGCTCAAAACTCTCCAATCCAGGCTTCAACAGTACAAGAATGGCAAACTTCCAGATGTTCAAGTTGGATTCAAAAAAGGCAGAGGAACCAGAGATCAAATTGCCAACAGCTGTTGGATCATCAAAAAAGCAAGAGAGTTCCAGAAAAACACCTATTTCTGCTTTATTGACTATGTGACTGTGTGGGTCACAACAAACTGTGGAAAATTCTTCAAGAGATGGGAATACCAGACCACCAGACCTGCCTCCTGACAAATCTGTATGGAGGTCAAGAAGCTACAATTAGATCTGGACATGGAAGATCAGACTGGTTTCAAATCAGAATAAGAGTACATTAAGGCTGTATATTGCCACCTTGCTTATTTAACTTCTATGCAGAGTATATCATGTGAAACGCTGTGCTGGATGAAGCACAAGCTGGAATCAAGATTGCTGGGAGAAATATCAATAACCTCAGATATGCAGATGACACCACACTTATGGCAGAAAGCAAAGAAGAACTAAAGAGCCTCTTGATGAATGTGAAAGAGGAGAGTGAAAAAGTTGGCTTAAAACTCAACATTCACAAAACTAAGATCATGGCACCAGGTCCCATTACTTCATGGCAAATAGATTGGGAAACAATGGAAACATTGGCTTACTTTATTTTGGGGAGCTCCAAAATCACTGCACATGGTGACTGCCACCTTGAAATTAAAAGACATTTGCTCTTTGGAAGAAAAGCTATGACCAAACTAGGCAGCATATTAAAAAGCAGAGACATTACTTTGCCGACAAAGGTCAATCTAGTCAAAGCTATGGTTTTTCCAGTAGTCATGTATGAATGTGAGAGTTGGACTATAAAGAAAGCTGAGTGCCAAAGAAACAATGCTTTTGAACTGTGTGTGGTGTGCTCCAGTCCATGGGGTCACAAAGATTTGAACATGACTGACTGAAATGAACTGAACTGAACTTAAACAAATGTCCTCAGCAAGATCAGATTAAGGTTGTTTCATCCTCACCCAATCAAACAGATTTAGATGGCCTCAATTAAGGAAAGAGGTTGGCAGAGGGTGAGGAAGGAAAGAAATAAGGTAGACTTAATTATGTCTAGAAAAAAGATTTGGATAAGTTTGCTGTCATATAGTGTTGGTTGCAAATAAACTGAAAGCTTATTGAGTTTTGAGGCAATTGCATCGACAAAGAAACCACAAACTTGGTCTTAAAAGAGTTTATGACTATATGGCTTTGTCCTCAAACTTGGGCCTACAGAGAGAGGTGTGTGGATAATTGTGTATCCACCAAGAAGGAAATATCCCCCAAACCCACTTGAGATAGGTCTATGGTTAGCAATGGGCAAGGGAGTTTCTCACACAGAGATTTACTATCTAAACAGAGAACTTCCTTCATTAAAAGTACAGAATGTCTTCAGAATGGTGATCGGATTCCATCATTGCAATGAATAAGTGATCACAGTATATCTTTCGTTCTTCCATTTTTATAATGGAAGTTTTTATTCACCTTATTCTGTCCCTATGCCACCATTGTCTATTGGGGATGTGGGAGAGATTGATGATATAACTTTTAGTTCAAAAGGATCTACATGTGGACCTGATAGAACTGCTGACCACCCAGAGATCCTGGATTTTGAGCTGAAGGTCAGAACACTGGCTTATCTTCTTTGGAGATGGAGTCAATATATTCTAGATGTGAGAAGAAAGGTGCATACAGATATATATAGATATAGATAGATATTTATAAAATAAAGGAAACACTGTAGATCAGTAGTCCCCAACCCCTGGGATCTAATGGATCTGAGGTGACGATGCAATAATAATAGAAATAGAGTGCACAATAAATGTAATGCACTTGAATCATCCCGAAATCCACTCCCTTGGACCCGTGGAAAAATTGTCTTTCATGGTGCAAAAATGGTTGGGGACCTCTGCAACAAATGAGGAAATAAAGGCTCAGGGTCTTAAGAAATGTTCCCCAAATCAAATGGCTTTTTTGTTGAGACAAGGATTCTCACTGCCATCTCACTGTGGAGCTCTTGGCTAGGACATTACCTGTCTCCAGGGAAATAGTAGAAATAGGGGCATTGCCAGCAGTACTGGTATTTGTCCAAAGTCACTTCCTGCTGCAGTAGGAAATAGAAAGCAATGAACAAAGGCAGTCAGAAAGCTTCATCAGTTTTTGAGAAGGAGCCATGCATTTGTAAGAAGTCAATTGGAATGTTGGAATTTGCATTCCAAATTTTGAGAGCCTCGAAAGCAGGTGGCAGGGGGCACAAACCCTTTTGATGATACATTCATTCTTTCAGTCAACAGACATAAGCAGAGGGCCTATATTGTGCCAGGATGTGCCTCAACAATAAAATAAAATAAAATATTCATGAAGATTACATTCCAAGTGTGGAAAAACAGTAAACTATTGATAAATAAGTAAAATACACTAGGTCTTACTTGGCTATGAGTATTATGGAGAACAATAACGTGAGGAGGAAGGAAAAGTAAAACAAATTGGATATAATGGTGCCTTTCTTCAGCTTGGAGAAACAAGGGTTACTCTTTCCATTTAATATACCACACTTCCCAGAACTTGAGATGAAATGCCCTCACAAGGTCTAAGTTGATTTTTGCTCTTGCTATCACCTATTTGTTTTGTTTCATTGCAAATTATTAACTTTGCAAGGTACAATTTTGAAAGGGTTTGTCTCAGCCTGCACCTCCCTTCCCATATCCTGTTATGGCAGCTGTCTTATCTATTTTCCATCTCTACTGCCCATCCAAACCTCTGTTCTTTGCTGATTATGGGTCTATTACTGCTGATGTTGTTCTTCTTATTTTCTACTTTTTATTTCAGTCTCTTCTTATTCATTCAAGGACCCAGACTAGAACTATAGGTGTGAATTTTGGAATCAGAGGAACCTGAAATTAAACCCTGGTTCTATCACTTACTGGGTAGGGGACTTTTGCAATTACTTGTTGCCTGAATAGCATGATATGGATATATGCTAGAAAAACAATGTAAATTTGTTATCTATATTGAAAAATTAGAACCAGAATGTAAATCAATGCATCTCTTCTCTGGAAGTACATCCCAGATCAGCCAAGAATTAAAGTTTGCATATACCACTGAACAACGAAGCCCAGCTACTAAGGTGCTGGTAAAAGAAAAGAATATATTAAATGGAGAGTGGAATAAGGAAGTCATAAATGCTAAATATGACCTCAATGCCAGCTACAGAACTGAGGGCTCTGGTCTTTACAAATAGGTTCTTTCTTCTTGGTCATGGATTTACATCTATATATTCTAATTAATATAATCAATTTCTTCCAAAACTATAAGTAAATGGTGTTTAAAATGGCTAAAATTAGTCCACAGGTTGAGGAATGTTGAAACATAGTCATAATAGATCTAGAGAAAGTATGAGCATTACCCATGATCCTGGAATTGAAGCTCAGTGAAGTGACTGAAGAAATACTGGAAAGTGACAGAATTTATTTTGGATTATATTTCATAAGATATGTGCTGTGTATGTGCTAAGTTGTTTCAACTGTTTCTGACACTTTGCTACCCTGTTTGGAATGTAACCCACTAGGCTCTTCTGTCCATGAGATTCCCCGGGCAAGAATATTGGAGTAGGTTGCCATTTCCTTCTTCAAGGGATCTTCCTGACCCAGGGATCGAACCTGAGTCTCCTGCATTGCAGGTGGATTCATTACCACTAGTGCCATCTGGGAAGCCTCATTTCATAAGATAATGCTATCTTTTTAGATAAGAACAATTTTGGAAGAAAGTATATTGGAAGAAGGGTATGTAGATGTTGGGCAGCTCTAAGCATGGATTCTAATAGATATATATTGCTTCTGGACAACCCAGTATCAACTTTTCCAGTCCTTATTTTGCTCCAATTTATTTATTTATTTTTTTAATTTCTGAGAGGATTTTAATTTCCAGAAATAGAGGTGTATCTCATCACCAAATATCTACTAGTCAGTCAAGATAATGCTACTCATGTTTAATCAGTTATGGTTTCCAAATTAATTTATATTTGAATACTCAGGCTAGGATGCAAGGTCTCTGCAGAGTTTGTTTCAAGCACGGACTGGACGACTTTGCTTAAAGGTCACCATGAGAACTGTTTCAGACAAGGAGGCCTCTGAGCTCTAATCCTGGACCATGGCAGGAAGATGAAGATGTAAGTGCAGCTTCTCTCTTGAACCCACTGAAAGATTTCAGTTCAGTTCAGTCGCTCAGTCGTGTCTGACTCTTTGAGACCCCATAAATCACAGCACGCCAGGCCTCCTTGTCCATCACCAACTCCCAGAGTCCACCCAAACCCATGTCCATCGAGTCAGTGATGCCATCCAACCATCGCATCCTTTGTCGTCCCCTTCTCCTCCTGCCCTCAGTCTTTCCCAGCATCAGGGTCTTTTCCAATGACTCAGCTCTTCGCATCAGGTGGCCAAAGTACTGGAGTTTCAGCTTCAGCATCAGTCTTTCCAATGAACACCCAGGACTGATCTCCTTTAGGATGGACCAGTTGGATCTTCTTGCAGTCCAAGGGACTCTCAAGAGTCTTCTCCAACACCACAGTTCAAAAGCATCAATTTTTCGGTGCTCAGCTTTCTTCACAGTCCAACTCTCACATCCATACATGAACACTGGAAAAATCATAGCCTTGACTAGATGGACCGTTGTTGACAAGGTAATGTCTCTGCTTTTTAATATGCTGTCTAGGTTGGTCATAACTTTCTTTCCAAGGAGTAAGTATCTTTTAATTTCATGGCTGCAATCACCATCTGCCGTGATTTTGGAGTCCAGAAAAATAAAGTCAGCCACTGTTTCCACTGTTTCCCCATCTATCTGCCATGAAGTGATGGGACCAGATGCCATGATCTTAGTTTTCTGAATGTTTAGCTTTAAGCTGAAAGATTTGGTTATAGCTTATTTTGTTTTTTTAAAAAAATATATTTATTTATTTTAATTGGAGCCTAATTACTTTACAGTACTGTGGTGGTTTTTTCCATATATTGACATGAATCAGCCATGGGTGTACATGTATCCCCCATTCTGAATTCCCCTCCCACCTCCCTCTCCATCCCATCCCTCAGTGTTGTCCCAGTGCACCAGCCCTGAACACCCTGTTTCATGCATCGACCTTGGACTGGTGATCTATTTAACGTGTGGTAATATACATGTTTCAGTGCTATTCTGTCAAATCATCCCACTCTCGCCTTGTCCCACTTCCCAGTCCGAAAGTCTGTTCTGTGTCTCTTTTGCTGTCTCGCATATAGGGTCATCGTTATACCATCTTTCTAAATTCCATATATATGCATTAGTATACTGTATTGGTGTTTTTCTTTCTGACTTACTTCACTCTGTATAATAGGCTCCAGTTTCATCCACCTCATTAGAACTGATTCAAATGCATTCTTTTTAATAGCTGAGTAATATTCCATTGTGTATATGTGCCACAGCTTTCTTATCTATTCATCTGCTGATGGACATCTAGGTTGCTTCCATGTCTTGGCTATTGTAAACAGTGCTGCGATAACATTGGGGTATATGTGTCTCTTTCAATTCTGGTTTCCTCAGTGTGTATGCCCAGCAGTGGGATTGCTGGGTCATATGGCAGTTCTATTTCCAGTTTTTTAAGGAATCTTCACACTGTTCTCCATAGTGGTTGTACTAGTTTGCATTCCCACCAACAGTAAGAAGGTTCCCTTTTCTCCACATCCTCTCCAGCATTTATTGTTTGTAGACTTTTTGATAGCAGCCATTCTGACTGGCATGAAATGATACCTCATTGTGGTTTTGATTTGCATTTCTCTGATAATGAGTGATGTTGAATATCTTTTCATGTGTTTGTTAGCCATCTGTATGTCTTCTTTGGAGAAATGTCCAATTTCTTTTTAAAGAAGTATTCTTGCCCTTTATATGAAATCTATTTAAATCATGAGATTTCTCCTCTAAAAAAGAGGCAAGCATATCTTGAGCTAAGTTAGAATAATCTAGTGCTTTGTGGTTAGATTTTGGATCATAATCATTGGGAAACAAGACTGAAAATGTCTGAGGTCTAAGAAAACCATGTGTTAGTATCCCTATCAGACCAATCATGTTATGTCATCACTTTTGGTTATTCTTAGCCCAACTGTCCAGTTTCCTGTTCATTCTCTGAGCTTTTAATATCATTATAGCAAATTCACTTTTCTAACATTAAAAATTTCAAAGAATTTCCATCTCTCTAATCTAATGATGTACACGGGTACTAGCATCAGAGCATGGGTTTAAATTCTGGTCCCACAAATTACTGAAACTCTCTAGGCCTCAGTTTTATTATTTGTAGAAAGGAGATGATAAAAATGGCACCTACAGCATAGAGTTATTTTGTGATAAGTGTCCAATAAATGCTAGCTTTTACTATCATATAGCTGACTAAATTTTCTTACATTAAGTATTGCTACTGTTTTGTCCTTCATTACCATATTATAAGGAGGAGTCCCCTGTTGTGTGGGCAGCTCTCTGACATGATATTTTATTGTGATGATTGGAATAATGAATAAAGCTGCAGAACTGAAGGCCCTAAAAGGATTAGCTCAATTTACCTTGGAAAGGGTCAGGAGACATTCCTAGGAAGAGGTGACTATTTCAAATTGATTTTCAATTATTTTTGGTTATGGAACTGGAGTCTTTGGAATATAGTATTGTGATGTAATTGATCAAAGACATTAAGTTTTACTTTGGATTAAAGAAAATAAGTTAGGTGTGTGTGTGATGTTATGGAATGCTGAGTTCTTCCCTTGATATGTTTCTGAGAGTTTCAGCTGATGCATTCTATCTTGCCTACTCTGCCACATAATTTTTATAGGCAATGTCAATAGATACTTCCTATATCTGTGCTCATTTCTCTATTGTTTTCTGTAATTAAGTCTTCATTACCAACATGCATATAGTGAAATTTTTGACCTGAATAGTCCCTATGGTTCATGATATTCGCAATGGCCTGCCTCAGAGTCCTTAAGCACTTTGTCAATATTATTTAACTAGTATTTACTTTGAAAACACTGAGGACCTTTAAACTCTCCCCATTAAGTACTTTACCTTTCCCATCTGGCAGCAATACGTTTTGCTAAATACAGGGTTCAAATGTTTCTTTCCCTGTTGCAAGAATAGACCACTTAAGAAAAATTTCTGCTTTTAATAAAAGGGACTTTAACTATTAGAGGAACTGTCTTTTCCTATTGTTTATCCTAAATTATGTTCCCCAAATTTGCTAATTATGGGGGAGCTTGGATTTATTTATTTGTTCATTCATTCATGAATCTTCCTCTTTCTGGGACTGCAACCCTTTTACTCCTCCAAAATGCTGAATTTGTAGGGAGAAGATTTGAAAATCAACCAGACTTTAATTTTCAGGCACACATACAAAGCATTTAATAGTAGTTGGTCCTCTGGTGACGGTTGGAGGTGTGGATGTTGGGAATTAAATTTCTTTATTTTATATATTTTACTTTTTTAAAAAAGACAAGGAGCATATGATGCTTTTATAAATGCTTTTATATAAATATAAAGCATTTTTTAAATAAATGCTTTTATATGATGCTTTTATACATTTTTCTAAACTATCGATCCTTCCTTATAAAATAATTTTCTTAGGAAATCTATAATAATAATAGTCTCTGTATCTAGGTATTTTATCCAGCTCAAATTTGTGCTCAATCATGATAATCATTTTCTCATATATGTCCTTGACTCTCTTGCTCTTGTTTCATTCTGGCACACTTACTTGGGAAACTGGAACCTTAATTAAATCCAACTTTCTTTCATGCCTGCACCTGAAAAGCTGATCATGACTGGAGAAAAACGTGCATAACAATAAATTAATGACCACATACCTACAGTATCTTTTTAACCCTTCCAGATATGTTATTTGTTTTACATACATTAAATCTCCTATCCACAAGGTGACTAGTTCACAGCTTCTTCCCTCTTCAAATCTCTAATACCATCCCCCTCCATCCTCTCATTCAGCAGATTTCTTTGCTTCCCACTTTGGATATAAACTGGAGCATTTAAAGGGAAATTTCCACATATGTTATCATTACTTCTATCCACTTAGCAGCATCTATACCTATATGCTCTAACTTCTTGCTTGTACAAAGATGATCTTTTCCTTCCTTTTCTCTAAAACCAATCTTTTTGGCACTAAATCGCATATTCTTTTAACCACATTTGCTTAAGCCCCAGCAATTCTTTCTTCGTTCTCCTGTAAAAGCATCTTTATATTTTGCTCTCTAGAGGACCATTCCAATAAACATAACTTTTTTTTATCACTTCTTCCATCATAAAAGAAATGTTCCCTGATATCACTTCACTGTTATCTGGCAACAAATTCTTTTAATCACTTGCAGAATATAACAAATGTTTTTTATTAATATTTGATATATACAATTTCTCTCATCCAATTCTCTATTCTCTCTCTGCCCCCTCTTTCACACATGTGCATGTACATTCATCTTTAATATAGTTCACATGTAGTGAAAAAACTATATTGAAATTGTATTATTCAATGAGTTTCCACAAATGTATACACCCTCAAAATTCATCCTCAAATCGAGAATATAAAATATTTGCATAAAATTTCTTCATGTCCCTTTGCAATTAGTCTCCATGTCAAACATTTATTGTTTCCATTTCTATAACTATAGGCTAGTTTAATCTGTTCTTAAATGTAAATGTTCTTAATATTCCATAGACAGAGGCTTTATGTCTAGTTTCTTCAGCTCCGTTTTGTAAAGTCTGAAGTTTCATGTGCTGCCTTGACATATTTGAGACTCACACAACCCCAGATGGTTAGCTGTGAGTTCTTGTTTTACCATGCATGCTCCACATCCAGCCACAAAAGCTTCCCACCTAGCTACTCTCTTTATCGGTGGGTCTAGCTACATCCAATCTGATCCTGAATCTAAGGGGTTTTACTTCCATGGTATCCTGTGAAACTATTGAAACAAACTACATGTTTGTTCAAAGGTACTCTTTTTACACTCTTTTTTAAAAAATATATTTCACTACAATATTTATATAATTTTATAGTAGCAGTCTGGGATTTGGGTAGATGTCTGTCTGCCTATTAATTATAGACTTCTACTATGGGTAAAAATATCTTGTTTACTTTGTATAACCAGGCCACAAGACTGATATAAGCAAGGGAGTAAGTATAGACAGAGAAGAGAAATAAGGACTGAACTCTGGGGAGTGCCAATGTTAATAGGTTATCTACCATAGGGGAAAATAGAAAGGGCAGTGAGAAGAAGCTGTCAATGAAGTTGGAGAAAAAAACATGAGGATGTTGTTTTGGAGATCAAAGAAAAATGTTTATCAAAGAGAAGGTGTAGAGACCGCCCTGGTGGTCTCAGTGGCTAAGACTCTGAGTTCCCAATGCAGGGGTACTGGGTTCCATGCCCTGGTCAGGGAACTAGATTGAACATGCAGCAACTAAGAGTTCACATGCCACACATAAAGATCCCATGTGCTACAATGAGTATTTGGTGAAGTCAAATAAATGCCAGTTCAGTCATGTCCAACTCTTTGTTACCCCATAAACTGCAACATGCCAGGCTTCCCTATCCATCACCAACTCCTGGAGCTTGCTCAAACTCATGTCCATCGAGTCGGTGATGCCATCAAACCATGTCATCCTCTTTTGTCCCCTTCTCCTCTTGTCTTTAATCTTTTCCAGCATCAGGGTTTTTTCCACTGAGACAGCTTTTCGCATCAGGTGGCCAAAGAATTGGAATTTCAGCTTCAGCATCAGTCCTTCAAATGAGTATTCAGGATTGATTTCCTTTAGGATAAACTGGTTGGATCTCCTTCCAGTCCAAGGGACTCTCAAGAGTTTTCTCCAACACCGCAATTCAAAAGCATCATTTCTTTAGTGCTCAGCTTTCTTTATAGTCCAACTCTCACATCCATACATGACTACTGGAAAAACCATAACTTTGACTAGATGGACCTTTGTCAGCAAAGTAATGTCTCTGCTTTTTAATATGCTGTCTAGGTTGGCCATAGCTTTTCTTCCAAGGAGCAAGCGTCTTTTCATTTCATGACTGCAGTCACCATCTGCAGTGATTTTGGAGCCCCGAAAAATAAGGTGTCTCTCTGTTTCCATTGTTTCCTCATCTATTTGCCATGAAGTGATGGGACCGGATGCCATGATCTTAGTTTTCTGAATTTTGAGTTTTAAGCCAACTTTTTCACTCTCCTCTTTCACTTTTATCAAGAGGCTCTTTAGTCCTTCTTTGCTTTCTGCCATAAGGGTGGTGTCATCTGCATATCTGAGGTTATTGATATTTCTCCTGGCAATCTTGATCCCAGTTTGGCTTTATCCTGCCTGGCATTTTGCATGATGCATTCTGCATAGAAGTTAAATAAGCAGGGTGACAATATACTGCCTTGACGTACTCCTTTCCCAATGTGGAACCAGTCTGTTGTTCCAAGTTCAGTTCTGTTGCTTTTTGGCCTCCATACAGATATTTCAGGAGGCAGATCTGGTGGTCTGGTATTCCCATCTCTTGAAGAATTTTCCACAATTTGTTGTGATCTACAGAGTCAAAAGTTTTGTGTAATCAATAAAGCAGAAGTAGATGTTTTTCTGGTATTATCTTGCTTTTTTGATGATCCAACGGATGTTGGCAATTTGATCTCTGGTTCCCCTGCCTTTTCTAAACCCAGTTTGAACATCTGGAAGTTTACCATTCTCTTGCTGTTGAAGCCTGGATTGGAGAGTTTTGAGCATTACTTTGTTAGCATGTCAGATGAATGCAATTTTGTGGTAGTTTGAACATTATTTGGCATTGCCATTCTTTGGGATTGGAATGAAAACTGACCTTTTCCAGTCCTGTGGCCACTGCTGAGTTTTCCCAATTTGCTGGCATATTGAGTGAAGCACTTTCACAGCATCATCTTTTAGGATTTGAAATAGCTCAGCTGGAATGCCATCACTTCCACTAGCTTTGTTCAAAGTGATGCTTCCTAAGGCCCGCTTGATTTTGCACTCCAAGATGTCTGGTTCTAGGTGAGTGATCACACCATCATGGTTATCTGGGTCATGAAGATCTTTTTTATATAGTTCTTCTGTGTATTCTTGCCACCTTATCTTAATATCTTCTGCTTCTGTTAGGTCTATACCATTTCTGTCCTTCATTGTGCCCATCTTTGCATGAAATGTTCCCTTGGTATCTCTCACTTTCTTGAATAGATCTCTAGTCTTTCCCATTCTATTGTTTTCCTCTGTTTCTTTGCATTGATCGCTGAGGAAGGCTTTTTTTTGTCTTTCCTTGCTATTCTTTGGAATTCTGCATTCAAATGGGTATATCTTTCTTGTTCTTCTTTACCTTTAGCTTCTCTTCTTTACTCAGCTATTTGTAAGGCCTCCTCAGACAACCATTTTGCCTTTTTGCATTTCTTTTTCTTGGGGATTGTGTTGATCATTGCCTCCTGTACAATGTAAAGAACCTCTGTCCATAGTTCTTCAGGCACTCTGTCTATCAGATTTAATTCCTTGAATCTATTTGTCACTTCCACTGTATAATCATAAGGGTCATTTAGGTCATACCTGAATGGTCTAGTAATTATCCCTACTTTCTTTAACTTAAGTCTGAGTTTTGTAATAAGAAGTTCATGATCTGAGCCACAGTCAGCTCCTGGTCTTGCTTTTGCTGACTGTATAGAGCTTATCCATCTTTGGCTGCAAGGAATATAATCAATCAATCCGATTTTGGTATTGACCATCTGGTGATGTCTATGTGTAGAGGACTTGTCCATGGCAAACCATTTCTGTATTCTTGTCTTGAGAGCCGCATGAACAGTATGAAAAAGCAAAAAGATATGACACTGAAAGATGAACTTGCCAGGTCGATAGGTGCCCAATATGCTATTGTAGAAGGGTGGAGAAATAACTCCAAAAAGAATGAGGAGACAGAGGCAAAGCAAAAACAACACCCAGTTGTGGATATGACTGGTAATGGAAGTAAAGTCCAGATGCTGTAAAGAACAATATTGCATAAGAACCTGGAATGTTAGGTCCATGAATCAAGGTAAATTAGAAGTGGTCAAACAGGAGTTGGCCAGATTGAAATCCACATTTTAGGAATCAGTGAACTAAAATGGACTGGAGTGGGCAAATTTAACTAAGATGACCATCATATCTACTACTGTGGGCAAGAGTCCCTTGGACAAGATGAAGTAGACCTCATAGTCAACAAAAAAGTCCAAAATGCAGTACTTCGGTGCAATGTCAAACACGACAGAATGATCTCTGTTCATTTCCAAGGTAAGCCATTCAATATCATAGTAATCCAAGACTATGCCCCAACCAGTAATTCCAAAGAAGCTGAAGTTGAATGGTTCTATGAAGACCTACAAGACCTTCTAGAACTAACACCCCCAAAATATGTCATTTTCATCACAGGGCACTGGAATGCAAAAGTAGGAAGTAGGTATCCAAGCATTACTTGGAGTTACAGGCAAGTTTGGCCTTGGAGTACAAAATGAAGCAGGTCAAAGGCTTACAGACTTTTGACAAGAGAACACACTGGTCATAGTCAAATAAATAAATGTTAATAAATCTATCTATTTTAAAAAGAAAAGGTATAATCTATTGTGTTAAATGCTATTGATAGGTCAATTAATATGAAGTTTGAGCCACATATGATGCACCTCACCTCTAGTATCTAACAATGGGAACACAAGACCCCTTAGCTATTTTAAAAACAGTAGCACTTAGTGTATAGCTATAAGAAGCCAAGACACTCTTCTTGAAGAGTGCATAGACTTTCACACTCACAGTCACAGCTCAGAGGCAACAGACTGGAAACTGCCTGGAAATCTAGCTATTTGCCAGGACTGCTCCAGTACCACACCCCTGCCCATACCAAGCTCCTGCTACAGCCCCTCTTGTTCCATTGCTGCTACCCATTATCATGGAGTGTGCCATTGCCAGTTAGAATGCACATACTTGAAGGGAATAAACATGGCTCAGACCCACCTCTGCCTCTGACCAGGGCAGCACAGCCATTACCAATTTGCATGTTCCTATACACACTCCAGAGAATGTGAAACTAACCCCAGGGCAGAGGCAGCCACTACAAAAACGTACAGCCTTGTACATATTTGACAGAGGGGAGGAGCAGCTCAGTGGTGTAGTACACAACCCATTTGACCAGGACCCAGCCTCTAACCAAGGCATGTATGCAAGGGGAAAAGTGAAACCAGCTAAGAGTTGCAACCCCAAGCCCTCAAGCCCTCAAGCCCCAGCATATACCAGACCAATATGGAAACTGCCTTGGTCTGGGATATGGAAGAGAAGCCCAGTTGCCTCAGGTCTCCTGAACCAGCCCTTAGCCCCCAGCTCCATCCGTGATAAAGCAGTGATGGCCACTGAGTACAAGAGAAGTCCTGACTTGCACCTGGCTTTGGTTCTAAACCCTCTGACTCCAGCCCTACCTCCCACCAAGGCAGTGACTGCCAGCACACCCCAGGAAAAGATGCAGCCTGTGCTCACTTCAGGTCCAGCTCTGTCAACAAAGTTACTGGGCACAAGCAGACTGCATAGAGACACTCCCACACAGGGACACACCTTCAAGACTGGAATAGGTAAATGTTTCACCAAATTCCAAAGAGACAAGAAGTTAAACAAAATAAAAAGGCAAACAGATATATTTCAAATTAAAGAACAGAAGAAGGAAAATGCTGGAAAAAGCCCTAGTGAAACAGATAAACCTGATAAAGAGTTCAAAACAATATTAGTAAGAATCCTAACTAAAGTGAAGAAAAGAATAGATGAACATAGTAAGAATTTTAATAAATAACTAGAACATATGAAAAAGGACCAATCAGAGCTCAGGAATTCACACAAGGACACACCTTCAAGACTGGAATAGGTAAATGTTTCACCAAATTCCAAAGAGATAAGAAGTTAAACAAAATAAAAAGACAAACAGATATATTTCAAATTAAAGAACAGAGGAAGAAAAATGCTGGAAAAAGCCCTAGTGAAACAGATAAACCTGATAAAGAGTTCAAAACAGTATTAGTAAGAATCCTAACTAAAGTGAAGAAAGGAATAGATGAACATAGTGAGAATTTTAACAAATAACTAGAACATATAAAAAAGGACCAATCAGAGCTCAAGAATTCAATAATTGAAAGATACTCTAGAGGGTACAGTATATTAGGTGATACAGAAGTGTGCATAGGTGATCTGGAAGACAGGCTAATGGAAATCACCCAATCAGAACAGTAAAAAATAAAGTAAATTTTAAAAATGAGACTAGTTTAGGGGACCACTGGAACAATATCAAGCATAAACATTCACATTATAGGAGTCCAAGAGAGAGAAGAAAGAAAAGAGTGGAAAATTTATTTGATGGAATTATGGCTGAAAATTTTCAAACCCAAAGAGGGAAACATATATCCAGGTACAGGACATACAGAGAGTTTCTTTCTTTCTTTTTTTTTTTTTTTCAGAGAGTTTCAAATAAGATTAAGACAAAGAAACCCACAACAATCATATCATGATTAAAATGGTAAAATTTAAAGATGAAAAGATACTTCTGAAGACAGCAAAAGATAAACATATAAAGGAACCCCCATAAATCTATCAGCCGAGTTTTCAGCAGAAACTTTGCAAACTGGAGGGGAGTGGCATAATATATTTAAAGTGCTGAGAGGGAAAAGCCTACAAACTTGGATACTCTACCTAGCAGGGTTATCATTCAGAATTGAAGACAATGCAAGGAGCTTCTTTCTCAGAAAGCAAAAAACTAAAAGCGTTTGTCAATACTAAACTTATGGGAAGTGTTACAAGGTTTTATTTAAGTGAAAAAGATAAGGCTACAAGAACAAAAAACACATTATAGGAAGGGAAAAATTCTACTGATAAAGGCAGTTCAGTTCAGTTCAGTCGCTCAGTCGTGTCTGACTCTTTGCGACCCCATGAATCGCAGCACGCCAGGCCTCCCTGTCCATCACCAACTCCCGGAGTCTACCCAAACCCATGTCCATCGAGTTGGTGATGCCATTCAACCATCTCATCCTATGTCATCCCCTTCTTCTCCTGCCCTCAATCCTTCCCAGCATTAGGGTCTTTTCCAATGAGTCAACTCTTCTCATCAGGTGGCCAAAGTATTGGAGTTTCAGCTTCAACATCAGTCCTTCCAGTGAACACCCAGGACACTCCTTTAGGATGGACTGGTTGAATCTCCTTGCAGTCCAAGGGACTCTCAAGAGTCTTCTCCAAAACCACAGTTCAAAAGCATCAATTCTTTGGTGCTCAGCTTTCTTCACCATCCAACTCTCACATCCATACATGACTACTGGAAAAACCATAGCCTCGACTAGATGGACCCTTGTTGACAAAGTGATGTCTCTGCTTTTAAATATGCTATCTGGGTTGGTCATAACTTTCCTTCCAAGGAGTAAGCGTCTTGTAATTTCATGGCTGCAATCACCATCTGCAGTGATTTTGGAGCCCCCAAAAATAAAGTCTGACACTGTTTCCCCACTTATTTTCCATGAAGTGATGGGACTAGATGCCATGATCTTAGTTTTCTGAATGTTCAGCTTTAAGCCAACTTTTTCACTCTTCTTCACTTCATCAAGAGACTTTTTAGTTCCTCTTCACTTTATGCCATAAGAGTGGTGTCGTCTGCATTTCTGAGATTATTGATATTTCTCCTGGCAATCTTGATTCCAATTTGTGCTTCTTCCAGCCCAGCGATTCTCATGATGTACTCTGCATATACGTTAAATAAGCAGGGTGACCATATACAGCCTTGACGTATTCCTTTTCCTATTTGGAACCAGTCTGTTGTTCCATGTCCAGTTCTAACTGTTGCTTCCTGACCTGCATACAGGTTTCTCAAGAGGCAGATCAGGTGGTCTTGTATTTTGTGATCCACACAGTCAAAGGCTTTGGCATAGTCAATAAAGTAGAAATAGATGATTTCTGGAACTCTCTTGGTTTTTCGATGATCCAGCAGATGTTGGCAATTTGATCTCTGGTTCCTCTGCCTTTTCTAAAACCAGCTTCTACATCTGGAAATTCACGGTTCACATATTGCTGAAGCCTGGCTTGGAGAATTTTGAGCATTAGTTTACTAGCGTGTGAGATGAGTGCAATTGTGCGGTAGTTTGAGGATTCTTTGGGATTGGAATGAAAACTGACCTTTTCCAGTCCTGTGGCCACTGCTGAGTTTTCCAAATTTGCTGGCATATTGAGTGCAGCACTTTCACAGCATTGTCTTTCAGGATTTGAAATAGCTCAACTGGAATTCCATCACCTCCACTAGCTTTGTTCATAGTGATGCTTTCTAAGGTCCGCTTAACTTCACATTCCAGTATGTCTGGCTCTAAGTGAGTGATCACACCCTTGTGATTATCTGGGTCATGAAGATCTTTCTTGTACAGTTCTTCTGTGTATTCTTGCCACCTCTTCTTAATGTCTTCTGCTTCTTTCAGGCCCATACCATTTCTGTCCTTTATCGAACCCATCTTTGGAAGAAATGTTCCCTTGGTATCTCTAATTTTCTTGAAGAGATCTCTAGTCTTTCCCATTCTGTTGTTTGCCTCTATTTCTTTGCATTGATCTCTGAGGATGGCTTTCTTATCTCTCCTTACTATTCTTTGGAACTCTGCATTCAGATGGGAATATTTTTCCTTTTCTCCTTTGCTTTTCAAGGCAAATATATAGTAAAGGCTGTGCAGATCAACTACTCAAATAAACTAGTACAAAGATTGAAAGACAAAATTATAAAATTAAATATAGCTACAATAAACATTTTAGAGATAAACATGAAGATATAAAATATGACATAAATGATAAACATGACAGGGGAGTAAAAAATGTAGAGCTTTTAGAATATGTTTGAACTTAAATATCTATAGTTGAAAACAAGTAGATATAGGTCAACACATATGAATTCCGTGGTAATCACATATCAAAATCCAACAATAGATAAACAAACTAGAGAGAAATAAACAAAAAAACATAATACTAAAGAAAATCATCAAACTATGAAGGAAGAGATTTAAAGAAGAAAAGAATAGGAAAGAACTACAAAAAGCAACCAGGAAACAAATTTAAAAATGGCAAAAATTACTTACTTGTCAATAATCACTTTAAATGTCAATGGACTATATGCTCCCATGAAAAGACGTAGGTTGCTGAATGGACAAAATAACAATACAGATTGAAAGTTAAGGGATGGAAACAGATATTCCATGCAAATGTAACTGGAAAGAAATCTGGGGTAGCAATACTCATATAAGACTAAGTAGAATTTAAAACAAAGTCTATAATAAAACACAAATGAGGGCATGATACAATAATAAAAGGATCAGCACAAGAGGATATAACTTTAATAAACATATATGCACCTAATATAGAACTCACCTATATAAAGCAAACATTAATAGACATAAAAGGAGAAATTGACAATAATAAAATAATAGTAGGGGACTTTAACACTCATTTACGTTAATGAATAACTCATTCAGACAGAAAATCAATAGGGAAAGAGTGGCCTTAAATGACACATTAGACTCGTTGTACTTAATAGATATCTACAGGACAGTCCATTCTAAAACAGCAGAATACACATTCTTTTCACGTGCACATGGAATGCCCTCTAGGACAGATAACATACTAGGCCAAAAAACAAGTCTCAACAAATACAAGGACAGAAAGTATACCAAGTATCTTTTCCAACCACAAGGATATGAAACTAGAAGTTAATTACAGGAAAAAATTGGAAAAACACAGAAAAGTAAATACTAAACAATGTGTTATTAAACAGCCAATAGATCAATGAAGAAATCAAAGGAAATCAGAAAATACTTTGAGACAAAAAATAAAAACACAACTTTCCAAACTTTTTGATTCAACAAAATGGTTCTAAGAGGGATGTTTATGTTCATAAAAGCATACCTCAAGGAACCAAAAAAGAAAAACAACACAAAAAATCTCAAATAACAACCTAACCTACCATCTAAAGAAATCAGAAAAAGAACAAACAAAACCCAAAGTCATCAGAAGGAAGGAAACAATAAAGATCAGAGAAGAGATAAATAAAATAGAGACTCCAGCCCGATTTGAAAGATTATTGAAACAAAGAGCTGTCTTTTTAAAGATAAAGAAAATTGATACACCTTTAGTCAGGCTCACTAGAAAAAAAGTAAGGAATGAAAGAGAAGTTACTATTGATATCACAGAATTACAAATAATCATAAGGTAATACTGAACAGTTATAAATGACAAACTGGACAATCTAGAAGAAATAGATAAATTCATAGAACTATACAATTTTCCAAAAATTAATCAGTTAACATAGATAATCTGAACAGGTTGATGAGTAATATTGAAATTGAATCAGTAATCAAAAAATTTCCAACAAACAAAAGCCCAGGATGACATAGCTTCACAGGGAGATTCTACCAAACATATAAATAAGAGCTAATACCTATTCTTCTCAAACTATTAAAAAAAAAAAAAACTAACATGAGGGAACACTCAAATTCATTCTATAAGGGTACCATTACCCTGAAATGAAAACCAGACAAAGACACTACATGCACACACACACACAAAAATTGCAGGCCAATATACTTGATGAATATATTTGCAAATACCTTCAACAAAATATAAACAAACTAAATTCAAGAATATGTAAAAAGGATCATACACTGTGATCAAGTGGGACTTATTCTAGGGACACAGGAAAGCATGATCAATAATTGCAAATCAATCAACATGACACATCTCAATAACAAAATGAAGGGTAAAAATCACATGATCATCTCAAAAGATGAGGAAAAGCATTTCACAAAATCCAACATCAATTTATGATAGAAACTCTCAACAAAGTGGTTATAGAGGAAATGTACCTCCACATAATAAAAGCCATAAATGACAGACAGTTAATATCATACTCAATAATAAAAAGCTGAAAGCTTTTCCTCTAAGATGATGAACAAGACAAGGATGCCCACTCTCATCATATTTAACATAATGTTGGAAGTTCTAGTCACAGCAAGTAGACAAGAAAAAGAAAGAAAGTATCCAAATTGGAAGGAAAGAGGTAAAACTGTCACTATTTGCATATGACATGATACTATAGATAGAAAATCATAAAATCTTCACCAAAAATCTATTAGAACTAAGAAATTATTTCAGTGAAGTTGCAAAATGAAAGATTAATATATAGAAATTTGTTGAACATCTATACACTAAAAATGAACTATCAGAAAGAGAAAGCAAGAAAACAATAACATGTACAATAACATCAAATAGAATAAAATACCTATTAATACATTTAATCAAGGAGGTAAAAGACTCTGAAAACTGTAAGATATTGATGAAAGAAATTGAAGATAATAAAATAAATAGAAATAGATCTTGTGTTCATAAACTGCAAGGATTAATATAGTGAAAATGTCCATACTCTATCTAAAGCAATCTAAAGATTCAATGCAATGCCTATAAAACACTATGAAAATTTTCACAGAACTAGAAAAAATAATCCTAAAAATTTTATGGAACCAAAAATACCCCAAATAGGCAAAGCAATCTTGAGGAAACATAATGAAGTTGGAAGTATCATGTACCTCAACTTAAGACTATACTACAAAACTATTGTAATCAAAACAGTACAGTACTGGTGCAAAAACAGACACATAGATCAATGGAACAGAATAGAGAACTCAGAAATAAACCAACACAATATGGTAAGTTAATCTATGACAAGGGGGCAAAAACATACAATGGAGAAAAGACAGTCTCTTCAATAATTAGTGCTGAGAAAACTGTACAGCTACATGTAAAAGAATGAAATTAGAAGATTTTTCACACCACATGCAAAAATAAACTCAAAATAGATTTAAGACCTAAATAACCCCCTATATAATCCTTGAAATAAAACATAAAGTACACAAAGTACACTCTTTGACATAAAATCTTAGCAATATTATCTGGACCTATCTCCCCTACCAAGGGAAACAAGAGCAAAAATAAACAAGTGAGATCTAATTAAAGTTTTTGTGTAGCCAAGAAACCATCAACAAAACAAAAAGAAAATATCTGAATGAGAGAAGATATTTGTAAATGGTGTGTCTGATAAGGATTTAATATCCAAAAAATAAGGGCTTCCCTGGTGGCTCTTTACTGATTTCCCTGGTGGCTCAGGTGATAAAGAGTCCACCTGCAATGCAGGAGATCCATGTTCAATCCCTGGATCAGGAAGATCCCCTAGAGAAGGGAACAGCTACCCACTCTGGTGTTCTTGCCTCGAGAATTCCATGGACAGAGGAGCTTGGTGGGCTACAGTCCATAGAGTCACATAGAGTTGGACACGACTGAGCAACTAACACTTTTACTAACACAGGTGTCTCAGTGGTAAAGAATTCACTTGCCAATCAATGCAGGAGATACAGGTTCAATCACTGGATTGGGAAGATCTCTTGCAGAAGGAAACGGCAACCCACTCCAGTGTCCTTGCCTGAGAAATCTCATGGACAGAGGAGACTGTGGGTGTGTGCTCAGTCACTTCAGTTGTGTCCAACTCTTTGTGACCCTGTGGACTGTAGCCCACCAAGCTTGATAAAAATCTAAACTAATAATCACTATGAATGTGAGAATCCAAATATGCCTATTAAAATACACAAATAGTTATAGGTTAAAAAATTGACCTGACCTAATATTGCCAAATAATGTCTATCAGAAACCCACTTTAAAGACTCAGATAGATTAAATGTTAAGTGACAGAGAATGATATATAATAAAAGAAAGTTGAGCTGATTTCATACAAAGCAGACTTCAGAATAAGGGAGAGGATTAATGACAAAAAAAAGTTCGAGTGGATAGGATAAGAGGGCCAGTTGCCCAATAAATCATAGCAGTCCTAGTATGTGTGCATTTAATGACAAAGCATCAAAGATATGTGATGCAAAAGCTGATAGAACTAAAAGAAAAACAGATATATCCACTCTTACGTTTAAAGAATTGAAAAAACTGTCAATCATTTATAAATCAAGCATGCAGAAAATCAGTAAGAATACAGTAGGCCAGAACAGCATAGTCAACTTGACTGAATTGACATTAGTGGAGAACTTCAAACAACTGTAGAATACACGTCTTCTCAACCTCACATGGAGTATTCACCACTATGGAACACCTTCTAAAACACACTTTCGTAAATTTAAAACAATAGAAATCATACAAAGTGTGTTTTCAGAATACAATGGAATTGAATTAGTAATCAACATCAGAAAGAAATCATGACATCCCCAAATATTTGGGAATTAAACAACACTTCTATGTATAACACAGGTCAACGAAGAAGTCTCAAGATAAATTTTAAAATATTTTGAACTAAATTTATTGAAAATAAAAATTATCAAAGTTCTGGCATGTTGCAGAAGCAGTGCTAATGGAGAACTTATAGCATTAAATGTATATATTATAAAAGAAGAAAGATCTAATATCAATATCCTAAGCATTTACCTTGTGAAAGTGAAAGTATTAGTCACTCAGTTGTGTCCATCTCTTTGGGATCCCATGGACTACAGCCCATCAGGCTCCTCTGTCTACGGAATTCTCCAGGCAAAAATACTATAGTGGATAACCATTCCATTCTCCAGGGGATCTTCCCAACCCAAGGATTGAACCTGGGTTTCCTGCATTGCAGGCAGATTCTTTACCGTCTGAGCCACCAGGGAAGCCTAAAGAGTTTCAAGGCAGCCAGGAGTCGAACCTAGGATCTTCTGATCCTTAGAAACCTGAAAAAGAAGGGCAAGTTAAGCCTAAAGCAATCAAAAGAAAATAAATTATAAGTATTTGAACAGAAATGAAAAAAAAGAGAAAACAAAAAAGCAATAGAGAAATCAATGAAACCAAAAACTGGCTCCTAGAAAAGAGGGGAAAAATGAATAATTGTCTAGCTAGACTAACCTTAAAAAAAGAAAATACACAAATAGCCAATGTCAGAAACTAAAGGGATCATTACTACTGATTCTGTGAACATTTAAATATAATAAAAGAATACTAGGAACAATTCTGTGCCCACAACTTGATAACATATGACATATACCAGCTCCTTGAAAAACACAAACTAGAAATGCTCACACAGGATCAGTAGCAATGAGTATACCTAATACCCAGATCTTGTTTTCTATTCCTATTTAAAAAAAAAAAAAAAGGATACAGAACACAACAGACAATCAAAAACTCTACTACACTTTTGTTTTTCTTCATCTCAATTCATTTCAGTTCCTTCTTGTATGGAATTAAAAACCTTGGAATCATCCTTGACTTCTCTCATTCTTGTACTCCTTAAAAAATTGATCTAGGGATTCTGTTGGCCTTAGCAACATACAATATTGTCAACCAACTAATTCTCATTCCCTCCAATGCTGTTACCCTGGTCAAAGTCACCAGCATCTCCCAATTTGTTTGTTTTAATAGTTTTTTTTTTTTTTTTTACCTGTTTTAGCTCTTGCCCTCCTACAGTATATTTTCAAAAAGTCAGAGTAATCCTTTTGATACCTAAGTCAGCTCATATGTTTCTTATGCATAAAATCATCTAAAGACATTCTCTCAGAATAAAATCCAAAGTCCTTTAAATGGTCTAAACCTTTACTTTATGAATTCCACTTCATAAAGTGACCAATGCCCAGCTTCATGGATCTCTTGTCTGTTCAAGTGCCACTGGTCATTTATGTAACTGCAATACTCCAAACCACAACTTATTCATCATCTCCATCGACTACAGCAACTCTAACATTCTTGCTCCTTTAACCTACTTGGCATGTTTCCATCTCAGAGCCTTTGTACTTGCTGTTTTCTCTTCCTATAAGGCTCTTTGTTGAAATAGACACATGACTTGCTCCCTCACCAATGTCAAATCTTTGCTCACATATGAATTCAGCGAGACTTACCCTGACCACCCTCTTTCAAACTGCAGTCAACTACTCTAGCACTCCTCCCCTTTAGCATGCTTTGTTTTTCCATAATATTTCACCTTCCATTATACTCTATACTTACTCATGTTGCTTATTTAGTGTTTCACTCTTCTAGAAAATAAGTTCCATGAAGATGAAGGGTTTTGCCTCTTGTTTACTGTTATATCACCAGCATCTAGAAGAGAGACTCAAAAATACTAGATACTCAAGAAAGGTTGGTGAATTTTGAATCAAGTTCTACCTGGACTGCTTTCAAGGCTATTCTTACCTGGACATATGTTACACCCTGAATTCATCTATAATCACCATTGCTATTTTGCTGCCAATTGCACAGATGCAGGTGATTGCTATTACTGATCAACGCTCTACACCTATGTGTGCTGTGTGCTAAGTTGTTTCAGTTATGTCCAACTATTTACGACCCTATGGGCTGAAGGCCGCCAGGCTCCTGTGTCTATGAGATTTCTCAGGCAAGTATACTGGAATGGATTGGCATGCCCTCCTCCAGGACATCTTCCTGATCCAGGGATCAAAACTGTGTCTCTTATGTCTCCTGCACTGGCAGACAGGTTCTTTATAACTAGCACCACCTGGGAATCCACCTCTACATGTATAAGTGCTAGTTACTGCTACCACCATTTGGGGCAAACTTGACCAATGCCCAGCTTCATGGATCTCTTGTCTGTTCAAGTGCCACTGGTCATTTATGTAACTGCAATACTCCAAACCACAACTTAAGAGTGTGCCTGAGTCATTATCTTCACCATTACAATGTGTTTTTTATATAATCATTTGCTATAATAATCTCCTAGACTTAAACTTCTCAGAACTATAAGGAAAAGCCTTTTTATCACATCTTTGTGCTAGTTTAGAAAGGTCTGACAGTACATATGCAATAACTCTTATGCTATAACACGTTTAGTTTTATGCTCACGGCTATTTCTTCTAAGACACAAAGGTGCTTCTTGAGAGTGGGGTCAAGGTGGGTTCAATCATCTTGGACCAAGTATGCCTTAATGTTGTCAGAAGGCCATATACTTTCCAGTGCTTACTGTTCTCTAACTTCTGTCCCTGTTACATGTTTGACTAATATTGCTAGACTGGGCTCACTTGCAGGGCCCTGTAGTTTCTTCTATCATACCCTCCAAATATAGTTTGTCAGATGTGTTTCTATGTGGAGCATATAAACATGCACTTCAGTGTACAAAGTCAAGTTCTTTCCTAGGAGGTGAACTGAATCTAATGAGGGCCTTCATCAAAGATGGCACTTCTATGGTCTGGTCAACACAGACATAACCTCCTCCACATATCAGTCAGATGTGTTTGTTCTTGTTTTTTAGTTGTTCAGTCGTGTCCAACTCTTCTGTGACCCCATGGAGTGTAGCCCGCCAGGCTTCTCTGTCTATGGGATTTTCCATGCAAGAATACTGGAGTGGTTTGCCATTTCCTTCTCCAGGGGATCTTTCTGACCCATGGACTGAACCTATGTCTCCTGCATTGGCAGGAGGATTCTTTACCACTGAGCCGCCTGGGAAGCCCCTCAGATGTGTTTAGAAGGGTGTTTATATGATAAAATGAAATCAGATTTAGATTCATGGAGTCAAGATGCTTTTGTCTCAGGAAGATTGTGTAGTTTTTCAGCTGTATCTGGGGCAATATTATTGGGAAAAAGACACTATAGATTTGAAGACAGGGGGGTCCTGACTGGGAAAGCATTGCTGTGATATGATCAATAGGGCCTAAGGACTTATGTCATTCCTGGCCTTTAGCTCTCATTTTGAAAAACACTTTATCAGTATGATGGTTAGGATTAAAATCTGTGGCCAGTGACTGAAACATTCAAAATTGCCATTACTTAAATAGCTTAGAAAAGTACTTCTCTCATGGAAATCTGAAGTTGTATGTGACAGGGGTGACATGGTAGCTCTAACTATTGAAATCTTAGAGGACTTAAGCTCCTCCAGTTCATTCTTCACCTTTGCTGAGTGGGGCCCTTATTCTTAGGTCTGAAGCATCACTCACATTACAGGTAGCAGGACAGAGGAAAAGATGAAGAAAAAGGCGCAACATGCAACTTTCAGTACTTTTATAAGGAAGATTGTAGGAAGATTTCATATGACACTTCTACTTTCATCTCATTGACTAGAACTTATCACATGTCACATGTAGGGAGGCTTAGAAATGTATTATTTATCTAGGGAGCTACATTTCCAACTGAAATTACTATTAATCGGCTCATTGAATCTAAGGTCCTGCAGCAGGTTTGAGAAAAATGGATATTAGAGGCAGTCTCTGCCACCACCCTTCTCAATTACATATATATGTAGTGCATTTAGCATCAATAGGTATATGCATGTGTATGCAGGTGCTCATGTGTGCAGTGGGAATAGTCTTTATGGAAGAAGTGGTGAGATGAGACAGTGGTTAAAAATGTGGACTTGATACCACTCAATTTGGCTGTAAACTTAAAACTGCTCTAAAAATATATCAAAATAACTTAAAGAAAACCCCAAATGATGTCAACCCTGAATATTCATTGGAAGGACTGACGCTGAAGCTGAAGCTCCAATGCTTTGGCCATCTGATCCAAAAAGCCAGCCCACTGGAAAAGGCCCTGCTGTTGGGAAAAATTGAAGGCAGGAGGAGAAGGGAGCAACAGGATGAAATGGTTGGATAGCATCACTGACTTGATGGACATGAATCTGAGCAAGCTCTGGGAGTTGGTGATGGACAGGGAAGCCTGTCTTACTGCAAAGAGTTCATGGGGTTGCAAAGAGTCGGACACAATTCAGCGTCTGAACAACAAACATGATCTTGAGACAGCAGACCTTAGATTTAAACCCCAGTTCTTCCACTTACAAGTCGTATGAACTTTGACAAGTTATTTCACCTCCTTGAACCTCAATTTACCACATGTGAAGCAGACAAAACACCAATTCTGGGATTATTGAAATTTTAATATGAATAATATATATAAATTGCTTTTTTTTTTTCATTCCAGCATTATTTTTTTTTTAATTTTCTTTTATTATTATTTTTTTTTCCAGTGGATTTTGTCATACATTGATATGAATCAGCCATGGATTTACATGTATTCCCAATCCCTATCCCCCCTCCCACCTCCCTCTCCACCCGATTCCTCTGGGTCTTCCCAGTGCACCGGGCCGGAGCACTTGTCTCATGCATCCCACCTGGGCTGGTGATCTGTTTCACCATAGATAGTATACATGCTGTTCTTTTGAAATATCCCACCCTCACATTCTCCCACAAAGTTCAAAAGTCTGTTCTGTATTTCTGTGTCTCTTTTTCTGTTTTGCATATAGGGTTATCGTTATCACCTTTCTAAATTCCATATATATGCTTAAGAACAGCATTTTATACATAGTAAGTTCAATAAATAGCTCATATATATATGACTATTTACATAAAATTTTACCTATATATCTATATGGAAGCCATTCAAACAATAACTTAAAAACTGTAGCATTGCATGTCAATTTTCAAAGAGATACTGTGACTTTCTGACAGGGCCCTAAAGTCAAAAGAGCTGAGTTTTAACTCAGATGGCCTTGGGCAATTCATTTACTATTTTTTATTTTAAATTTCCTTCCTTTTTTTTCTGTCTCTCACTTTCTTTCTTTTTTTCTTCTTTGTATTGTATTAATAGCATCAAGGATCACAAAGGGTAATAGAAATGCCTTAGGGAAAGTATATAGTAAATCCTCCTTGGCATCCTTGGTCTCTACACACTACATGCTAGTAGCACCCACCTCACTCTTTTGTGACAATGAAAATTGTCTTCAGACATTGCCAAATGACCTCTGAGGGAAAAATTGCACCCAGTTCAGAGCCATTATTCTAGACAATAAGATATTGAAACAGTACATGCTAAGTGTTACCAGTTTAGAATGTGTGTTTGCTTAGTTGCTCAGTCATGCCTGACTCTTTGCAACCCCATAGACTACCATGTCCCAGGCTCCTCTGTCCATGGGGATTATCCAGGCAAGAATACTGGAATGGGTTGCCATGCCCTCCTCCAGGGATCTTTCCAACTCAGGGATCAAACTCAGGTCTCATGCATTTCAGATTCTTTACCATCTGAGCCACCAGGGAGCCCAAGAATGCTGGAGTGGGTAGCCTATCCCTTCTGCAGAGAATCTTCCAGACCCAGAAATCGAACCGGGGTCTCTTGCATTGCTGGTGGATTCTTTACCAGCTGAGCTACCTATTAACCATTTAATAAAAATTGTATTAAATATGACATGAATTTAAAGCATTTTTCTTTTGTGGTCTCCTAGCATGTAAAGTTATATAAGACTTTTATAAGTCTTTCAGTAATCACTGGTGCATCATAGAATTGCGTGCAGGAAGTTGGATTTTTAAATGAAAAAGACAAAATTATATGATACTAAAATTGTTGTGCATTCTATAACACTGCAATTGTTTTAAATAATCTGGCATGAAGTAGAATAGAAACAAGTGTCACCTATATACCCTACTCCTAGGCTTTCTAGTGAACTCATCCAGTCCTTCAACATCTCAGTTTCTAAATACTCATTTTGGGCAAAAGAGTAAAATTTTCGGAGGAAGACTGGCCTGAATTTTTGTCTTTTTTTCTTGGAGGAGTCCAAAAATATCGCTGTATCTATTTTCATAAAATAATTTCTCATGTCCCTCTTTTCTCATACATGATCCTATAGCGCCACTTAGTGGCTAGTACAGCTAATAGGAAAAGCAAATTTAAAAGTAGTTTTTAAAATATTTTCTAATATTTTCCTATTAGATTTAACTTTCCTAATAGGAAAATAGATGTCATTCCTATCTTCTAATTTTGTTATGCTTGTTTAAAATAATCAAGTGCAGCAGAACTATAATACAAATGTCAAAAAGTTGCAGTTTCATCTAATTTCTGGTAAAATTTATATTCCCCTTTGTTAGATGTTGTGTTAGAAGCCTAAGCTCAAGTCCAGGTGAAGGAACCCCTTTTCTCTTGTACTGCTTGATTTTTCTCTAAAAACAGCAATTAGAGCGAGGTAGAGGAATCAAGGGGAAATGAATAGCTGGTGGTCCAGACGTGTCATGCAGAATTTATGAAAGTATCTTTTTCAGGGGAGAGGCCATTGTTATTTTATTATGGAAGTAATAAAAACAATTCAAAAATTATGAAGGATACATAAGATAATGTATATAGTCTTATCTCTATGTAGATAATTACTTTTAAATGTTTGGTATGTGTGTGTGTGTGTGTGTATGTGTGTGTGTTCTATGTACAAGTTCTATAGAAAAAAATTGTTTTTCTTTCTTAAACCAATAGATAAAAATAAACTGAAGACAAATTTCCATTACAATTGAGGAACACAACATCCATTATTTGGTGAAACTTTTTATAACTGAAAAAGTAATATTCAGACATGACTAAAAGTTCTACAGGTATGAAAGGATAGAAAAATAGATGTCTTACCCAATCAGAATTTTTTTCCTTTCTCAGAGACATTGTATGTTGATTGTGTAAAGTTATTATGTAATACAGTAGATAATATAAATGATATAATATTTAATTATGCTATGTATTTTTTGTACCTTGTATAATCCCTTTAATGAATCTGAGAGATCTACCATATTGGCCTATCTAGATATGTTCCATTTTTGTTAATGGCATATTTTCTGCTGTATAGGTTTACTATATTTTTTAAACCAGTCATCTACTGATGGGAATTCAGTTTTTTTTTTCTCCTAGTCCAGTACTTTATTACAACCAATCAGGCAGCAAGCATTTTTTTGCATATAACTGTGTACATGTCTGAGTATATCTGTAGTATATATTTCTAGAACCAAAACTACTGGTTCAAAGGGAATGTGTGTACTGAATGCTATTGTCAAATTCCTTTGCAGAGACTGTAACAATAGAACATACAAGTGGAATAATACAAAAGTCTTTAACCTTTGCCAATCTGACAGATAAAAAATTATTATCTTTGTTCTCATTCTTGTTTTTTCATTATGAGTGAACCAAATATTTAAATAAATTTATAAGTATTTCATATTTTTTGATGATTTCATTGTTCATGTCTTTTTTATTTGTTTTTTAATTGAAGGATAATTGCTTTACAGAATTTTGTTGTTCTCTGTCAAACCTCAACAAGACTCAGCCATAGGTATATATAATATCCCCTCCTTTTTGAACCTCCCTCGTATCTCCCTCCCCATCCCACCCCCTCTAGGTTGATACAGAACCCCTGTTTGACTTTCCTGAGACATATAGCAAATTCCCTTTGGCTATTTATTTTACATATGGTAAGTTTCCATGTTACTCTCTCCATACATCTCACCCTCTCCTCCCCTCTCCCTATGTCCATAAGTCTATTCTCTATGTATGTTTCTTCATTGCTGCCCTGTAAATAAATACTTCAGTATCATTTTTCTAGATTCCGTATATATGTATTAGAGTACGATATTTATCTTTTACTTTTTGACTTACTTCACTCTGTAAAATAGGCTCTAGGTTGATCCACCTCATTAGAACTGACTCAAATGTGTTCCTTTTATGACTGAGTAATATTCCTTTTGTATATGTACCACAACTTCTTTATCCATTCATCCATTCATCTAGGTTGCTTCTATGTTCTAGCTATTGTAAATAGTGCTTCAATGAATAATGGGATACATGTGTCTTTTTCAATTTTGGTTTACTCAGTGTGTATGCCTAAGAGTGGGATTACTGGGTCATCAGTTCAGTTCAGTCAGTTCAGTTGCTCAGTCATGTCTGACTCTTTGCAACCCCATAGACTGCAGCACACCAGGCCTCCTTGTCCATCACCAACTCCCAGAGCTTCCTCAAACTCATGTCCATCGAGTTGGTGATGCCATCCAATCATCCCCTCCTCTGTCGTCCCCTTCTCTTTCTGCCTTCAATCTTTCCCAGCATCAGGGTCTTTTCAAATGAGTCAGTTCTACGCATCAGGTGGCCAAAGTATTGGAGTTTCAGCTTCAGCATCAGTCCTTCCAATGAACACCCAGGACTGATCTCCTTTAGGATGGACTGGTTGGATCTCCTTTCAGTCAAAGGGACTCTCAAGAGTCTCCTCCAACACCACAGATCAAAAACATCAACTCTTCAGCGCTCATATAGTGGTTTTATTTCTAGTTTTTTAAAGGAATCTCCATACCATCTTCCATAGTGTCTGTATCAATTTACATTCCCACCAACATGGCAAGAGCCTTCCCTCTTCTCCACACCCTCTCCAGCATTTATTGTTTGTAGACTTTTTAATGATGGCATTCTGACTCATGTGAGGTGATATCTCACTGTAGTTTATATTTGCATTTCTCTAATTATGAGCGATGTTGAGCATCTTTTCATGTGCTTGTTAGTCATCTGTATGTCTTCTTTGGAGAAATGCCTGTTTAAATCTTTTTCCCACTTTTTGATTGGGTTGTTGGTTTTTCTGGTATTGAGTTGTATCAGCTGCTTTTATATTTTGGAAATTAATCCTTTGTCAGCTGTTTCATTTGCTATTATTTTCACCCATACTGAAGGTTATCTTTTCACCTTGCTTATAGTTTCTTTTGTTGTGCAAAATCTTTTAAGTCTAACAAGGCCCCACTTGTTTACTTTTGTTTTATTTCCATACTCTAGGAGGTGGGTCATAGAGGATCTTGCTTTGATTTATGTCAGCGAGTGTTCTGCCTATGTTTTTCTCTAAGAGTTTTATAGCTTCTGGTCTTACATTTAGGTCTTTAATCCACTTTGAATTTATCTTTGTGTTTGCTGTTACGAAGTGCTCTAATTAACCCAGGTCTCCCGCATTGTAGACAGACACTTTACCATCTGAGCCACCAGGGAAGTCCTCTTTTACATGTAGCTGTCCAATTTTCTCAGCATCATGTATTGAAGAGGCTGTCTTTGCTCCACTGTATATTCTTGCCTCATTTGTTAAAAAATAAGGTACCCATTGGGTCATGGGTTTATTTCTGGGCTTTCTATCTTGAGCAATTTGTCTATATTTCTGTTTTTTTGTGCCAGTACCATACTCTCTTGATGACTGTAGCTTTGTAGTATAGTCTGAAGTCAGGCAGGTTGATTCCTCCAGCTCCATTCTTCTTTCTCAAGACTGCTTTGGCTATTCAGGGTCTTTAGTGTTTCCATATGAGTTGTGAAATTTTTTATTCTAGTTCTGTGAAAAATGCCATTGGTAGTTTGATAGGGATTGCATTGAATCTGTAGATTGTGTTTGGTAGTATAATCATTTTCACAATATTGATTCTTCCTACCCATACTTTCCATCTGTTTACGCCATCTTTGATTTTTTCATTAGTGTCTTATAATTTTCTGTGTACAGTTCTTTTGTCTCTTTAGGTAAGTTTATTCCTAGATATTTTATTCTTTTTGTTGCAGTGGTGAATGGGATTGATTCCTTAAATTCTGTTTCTGATTTTTCAGTGTTAGTATATAGAAATGCAAGTGATTTCTGTGTATTGCTTTCGTATCCTGCAACTTTGCTAAATTCACTGATTAGCTCTAGTAATTTTCTGATACTATCTTTAAGGTTTTCTATATCCAGTATCATGTCATCTGCAAACAGTGAGAGCTTTACTTCTTTTCTGATCTGGATTCCTTTTATTTATTTTTCTTCTCTGATTGCTATAGCTAGGACTTCCAAAACTATGTTGAATAATAGTGGTGAAAGTGGACACCCTTGTCTTCTTCCTGATCTTAGGGGGAATGCTTTGAGTTTTTCACCATTGAGAATAATGTTTGCTGTAGGCTTATCATATATGGCCTTTACTATGTTGAGGTAGATTCCTTCTATGCTCATTTTTTTGAAGTTTTAATCATAAATGGGCTCTCAATTTTGTCAAAGGCTTTTTCTGCATCTATTAAGATTATACTATGGTTTTTATCTTTCAATTTGTTAATATGGTGAAACACCTTGATTGATTTGCATGTATTGAAGAATCCTTGCATCCCTGAAATAAACCCAACTTAATCATGGTGTATGAGCTTTTTGATGTTTTGCTGAAGTCTGTTTGCTAAAATTTTGTTGAGGATTTTTGCATCTATGTTCATCAGTGATATTGATGACTTAAACTGAAGAAAGTAGGGAAAACCACTAGACCATTCAAGTATGACCTAAATCAAATCCCTTATGACTATACAATGAAAGTGAGAAATAGATTGAAGGGACTAGATCTGATAGAGAGAGAACCTGATGAACTATGGATGGAGGTTCGTGACATTGTACAGGAGACAGGGATCAAGACCATCCCCATGGAAAAGAAATGTAAAAAGGCAATATGGTTGTCTGAGGAGGCCTTACAAGTAGCTGTGAAATGCAGAGAAGTGAAAAGCAAAGGAGAAAAGGAAAGATATTCCCATTTGAATGCAGAGTTCCAAAGAATAGCCAGGAGAGATAAGAAAGCTTTCCTCAGTGATCAATGCAAAGAAATAGAGGCAAACAACAGAATGGGAAAGACTAGAGATCACTTCAAAAAAATTAGAGATACCAAGGGAACATTTCATGCAAAGATGGGTTTGATAAAGGACAGAAATGGTATGGACCGGAAAGAAGCAGAAGATATTAAGAAGAGGTGGCAAGAATACACAGAGGAACTGTACAATAAAGATCTTCATGACCCAGATAATCACGATGGTGTGATAACTCACCTAGAGCCAGACATCCTGGAATGTGAATTCAAGTGGGCCTTAGAAAGGATCACTATGAACAAAGCTAGTGGATGTTATGGAATTCCAGTTGAGCTATTTCAAATCCTGAAAGATGATGCTGTGAAAGTGCTGCACTCAATATGTCAGCAAATTTGGAAAACTCAGCAGTGGCCACAGGACTGGAAAAGGTCAGTTTTCATTCCAATCCCTAAGAAAGGCAATGCCAAAGAATGCTCAAACTACTGCACAATTGCATTCATCTCACACACTAGTAGAGTAATGCTCAAAATTCTCCAAGCCAGGCTTCAGCAATACGTGAACAATGAACTTCCAGATGTTCAAGCTGGTTTTAGAAAAGGCATAGGAACCAGAGATCAAATTGCCAACAATTTGATGATTCCATTTGTTCATTGAAAAAGCAAGAGTGTTCCAGAAAAAACATCTATGTCTAATTATTGACTATGCCAAAGCCTTCGACTGTGTGGATCACAATAAACTGTGGAAAATTCTGAAAGATTCTGAAAGAGATGGCAATACCAGACCACCTGACCTGTCTCTTGAGAAACCTATGCAGGTCAGGGAGCAACAGTTAGAACTGGACATGGAACAACAGACTGGTTCCAAATAGGGGAAGGAGTACGTCAAGGCTGTATACTGTCACCCTGCTTATTTAACTTATATACAGAGTACATCATGAGAAATACTGGGCTGGATGAAGCACAAGCTGGAATCAAGATTGCCTAGAGAAATATCAATAACCTCAGATATGCAGATGACACCACCCTTATGGCAGAAAGTGAAGAGGAACTAAAGAGCCTCTTGATGAAAGTGAAAGATGAGAGTGAAAAAGCTTAAAGCTTAGCATTCAGAAAGCTAAGATCATGGCATCTGGTCCCATCACTTCATGGAAAATAGATGGGGGGACAGTGGAAACAGTGGCTGACTTTATTTTTTTGGGCTCCAAAATCACTGCAGATGGTGACTGCAGCCATGAAATTAAATGACGCTTACTCCTTGGAAGGAAAGTTTTGACCAACCTAGATAGCATATTAAAAAGCAGAGACATTACTTTGCCAACAAAGGTCCGTCTGGTCAAGGCTATGGTTTTTTTTTTTTTTTTTTTAATTTTTTTATTAGTTGGAGGCTAATTACTTCACAAACATTTCAGTGGGTTTTGTCATACATTGATATGAATCAGCCATAGATTTACACGTATTCCCCATCCCGATCCCCCCTCCCACCTCCCTCTCCACCCGATTCCTCTGGGTCTTCCCAGTGCACCAGGCCCGAGCACTTGTCTCATGCATCCCACCTGGGCTGGTGATCTGTTTCACCATAGATAGTATACATGCTGTTCTTTTGAAACATCCCACCCTCACCTTCTCCCACAGAGTTCAAAAGTCTGTTCTTTATTTCTGTGTCTCTTTTTCTGTTTTGCATATAGGGTTATCGTTACCATCTTTCTAAATTCCATATATATGTGTTAGTATGCTGTAATGTTCTTTATCTTTCTGGCTTACTCACTCTGTATAAGGGGCTCCAGTTTCATCCATCTCATTAGGACTGGTTCAAATGAATTCTTTTT